>NC_057795.1:445705042-445880106 GCF_018294505.1 Triticum aestivum | reverse complement strand
CCCACGAAGTTACTGCACGTAGTAACGACGTGGGAAAACTAACCGTCCACGGCCGCAGCGAATCCGTCTGTATGCCGAGGCACGGTAGTGGCGGGGCCCACCTGACGGCCCGTCCCGTCGCGCACGTGGGCAGGCAGACTGCCCTCTCCATGTGGCGCCGCGCGATAGGACCGCCCTGATGGCTGCGGGGAAGCGTATCAGGCACGCCGCCTGGTTTCCCGCCGCGACTTTCGGGCTGCGGCTCTTCGCTAAACAACCGACTCTCGACAGTCGGCCCAAGGGAAGACGGCAGCCGAGTTCCGGAGTCCGCTCCTGGAAGGTTGAAACTGTTGAAGCCCCACAATGCAGCGTCCGCAGGGCTTCACCAGCTTCGGGGACTACTGTCGGAGTATTGGGCCATGGGTAGGCTAACCCGAGTCCCAGGACCTTTCAAGACATCGGGGCAGGCCGTGCCCCTCAAGCCGAGTCCCAGAAGCGACTCCAAGACAAGCCGAGTCCCAAACGGCGACTCCGAGACAAGCCGACTCCGAGCTGGCAACCTCTAGAGAGGCCGACTATGGAGAGTCGGCCCATGACTCCTCCCTCATCCCGAAGTATGATGTGGGGTACGGTCACGGCGTGGCCGTTCCCCCTGCTTACGGAGGGCCGGCATGGCTACAGTGAGCCGTATCGCTGGAAGATCTCCGGCGAGGCGCGGCACTATTGCCATGCCTGCCCTGACCTCAGCCATAGTGCGCCACGCACTGTGCCCACGACGCCGGCCTGTATGGCCCGAAGACGGCAGGGCCGCCTGTCAGTGGGTGGGCCGAAGGCGGCCTGGGCGCCCCGAAGACAGATCTATGGGAGTCGGCCTCCTTGGAGTCGGCCGACTCCTCCCCAGGGCCCCACGAGCCATTAACCAGATAGGATGGGGAATGGTGATAGTGATCGCCCGATAGATGGCGGCACTGTTGTCACGACCCAATGACTGAGCCTGCGTCATCAGGAGTGCCGCTACAGTATCAAGCCTGTCCACGGGACCCGCCAGTCGGCGGGCCCCAGAAGCCGGCGGGGAAGACGGCGGCCTGAGAGACAGACGGCTGGGACCCGCGCCCAGCCAGATTACTATTGTACCCCCGGGGGGTAGGCCTATATAAACCCCCTGACGCACCCATGCAAAAGGGTTCGGACCTAGATAGAGATAGACCAGATAGCACAGGGAGGAGAGAGCTAGCCTTGCCCTCTCCTGCCTCCCAAAATAGCTCCAGGAGCACCATTGTAGCCACTTTGCCTTAGTGATCATGCGGAGACCCCGCAGAGCAGCAGTAGGGGTGTTATCTTCTAGGAGAGCCCTGAAGCTGGGTAAGTTCCGCCGGCGTGCATGTCTTCGTCTCATCCCGCTTCCAGGCACCGGCGACGTTCTACTCGCTCCCACCATGATAAGCCATCCTTTGGCATATGTCGTACCCAACCCCCGACAGCTGCGCATGTTAAAAATGAAAACCACACTTGCCAAAACTTCGTCCCTCGTTTTCTCTGTGTTTCGCACACTCCACATTGTGTGGGCATTTTTACTGTGCATCATATGAAGATGTGCTATGCATGAATGTTGATCAGCATGATGTTAACTGGCTGGTAGTTCCATTTTCGACCATGAATAAAACTTCCAACATGATGTTAACCCTGTTTGAAAAGGCCATGTTAATATAAATGCTCTGCCTCTGAAAGTTGCAGTTTCTTATCTGAAACTAAACTTGCAGTTTCTTATCTGAAACTGAAACTTGCAGTTTCTTCTCGTCTGCACTTTTATACTCCTATGAAACTACATTTTTTTAAGTGCTAAAAATAGATCTCTAGAATTCATAAAATTCTTCATATTCTCAATACTGCAAATCTGAAATTCAAAATACATTCATATATGAAAGTACTCTCAAAATACACAACACAAAACACAATTCACAACCTGCAAATACTGACAACCCTAAGCTCCTCCTGACAATTCACAACCTGCCCAACTATTGGGCTGGGGGGTGGGGGCAGCCCCCTCCTATTCCTCGGCGGCAGACAGCCGCCCCGTGAGATGATGTGAACGGCGAGGGAGACGATGGCGGGGAAGCGTCATCGGGCCAACTGCTTTTCTCCTCTTGTAGTTGGGTTCGGTCGACGAAGACTCCACCGGCTTGCTCTGGCAGGACACCCTCACAAACGGCACCCTGTAGATGCTCGATCCTTCAATCTCTGGTGGATGCTCCATCTGGGATTGATACTCCCACCACCGCTCCCTCACGATCGGATTCGGTAAATCTGTTTGCTCCATGGCCCAGAGGAGCAGCTCTATGTACTCCGGCGCGACTCCCTCAGGGAGTATCGCCGCCTTTTCGCTCTGTTGCAGATATTTGCCCATGGATGTCACCGTCGCCGCTAGTTGGTCCTTGTTGTCAAACCAAGACTGTATCTCCAACATCCTAGCTAGCTTCACAGGGTCGCCGTCTGCGATCCTCACGTACCAGTTGTACGCCTCCATCGATCTACTTCTCCACGGCACCTTCACTCGCCGATAGTGGTTTTTGGATGGAAGAGGAGAGGAGCAGTGCTGGTTTTGGATTAGAACAAGAGAGGAGCGACGCTGGTTTTGGACTGGAACAAGAGAGGAGGGGCGGTGGTTTTGAAATGGAAGAGGAGAGGAGCAGCGCTGGATTTAGATTGGAACAATAGAGGAGCGGCGGTGGTTTAAGAGGAGAAGAGCGGAAGAGCGGTGCTGGTCTTGGAAGTATTTTTTTGTTGTTTTGTGTATTTTGGGTCAAAGTTTGACCACGTACTGTATGTGACAAGCAAAATGTGAATGCATGTCACCAAAAATTGTATCGTTTGGTTCGTATCTGAATGTACTTTCAAGTTATATTATTTTTGCAACGTATAACATATATTTTATATGCAAAAATCATGGTCAATTATGACCCAGAATAAAAGGGAGACTGGTTAATGTGGGGTCGCTTTCTTAATTGAAGGGTAAATTGATTTTGATTTTGATCCAGTTACAGCGCGCCGGCCCTCTCGCCCAATCCTAAATCGCGGCTGCATGCTCCTCTCCCTCTTCTCCATTGCAAAACCACCTCCTCTCCTCTCCATCATCTCCATTCCAAAACCACCTCCTCTCCTCTCCATCATCTCCATTCCAAAACCACCGTCTCGCCTCTCCCTCTTCTGATCTTCTCTCCATTGCAAAACCACCTCCTCTCCTCTCCATCATCTCCATTCCAAAACCACCTCCTCTCCTCTCCCTCTTCTCTATTGCAAGACCACCGTCTCTCCTCCCATCTTCCAAAGCTAGCACCGGACCACTCAGAACAACATCTATGGAGAGGATGCAGCAACGAATCAGGCAGATCGCCGGCGGCGACCAGGCAAAGTTAGCCAGGTTGAAGGAGATCCTTAGTTGGTTTGACAATGAGTGGGATATTTCGAGGATGGTGCGGGCCATGTGGCAATGTATGCGAAAGAGCGAGACGACGGCGATGAGGGTGGCGATGTACATGTACTCCTCGGCGGCAGTCACGCCGCAGTCCTCCGAGTTCATCAAGTATCTCCTATGGGCGATGGAGCAGACAGATTCGCCCGAGGTGATAGTCAGGCGGAGGTGGTGGGCGTACAGGTCGAAGGTCGAGCACCCAGAGGATAACGAATCGATCGAGTATGGTGTGCCATTTGTGAGGGTGCAGAGCCAGCCGGAGCCACAGGAGTATTCGTTCTCCACCACAAGAAGAGGCCCAATGGCACGATGTTGCTTCCCCGCCATTCTCCACGGTTCCCTCGATGCTCGCCTCGTTTCAACGGCGGCGGTAGGGTTTAAGGTAAGCTTCGCACTTACCTAATCTTCCACCTGCTCATGCTTACAATCAGTGTGAGAGCTAATGAAAATCATGCTTACAATTAGTCTCCGAGTACTACGCCAATCACCCTAAAATAGCTCTGGACCTTTGGGTCAAAGTTGTGACACAGTGTACAAATAAAGAAAAATAGATTGGTGCTTCTTTCAGAAAAGAGTACTCCCTAGAAAACTGCCAATATAAGCTACTAGTATTTGGTTAGAGGATTTGCTGCCGAGAAAGATCCGTCCACAGAGAGCGCCACACATCCCACTGGTGGTGGTGGATGCCAATGCGTGCATGCAGCATGGTTGGTGTCGGTAATTTTTACTTGGCACACCTCGCACTCTGCATATATGCCGGTTCCATACGTACATTTGTGCAGTTCCACCAAAATGCAGCTGAATAACCCTGTTTGCACAGATAATGAAAAAGCCTGATTACATTATAGTGGCACTAGTTGATGAAACACACAAAATAAGTAGAAGAAAATATTGCGATAGTATCATAGTATGCCATGCTGCGAGGGCGAGATGGGCCATGCGACGCCTCATACGGTACGCCTCATACTGGACATCGTCCCAAGTCTCCCAGATACACCTTCTGCCAGTGATGAACATCAGTGTACAACAGTAGTACAAGGAGGCGCCTTGAGACATTCAAATCTCTATTTTTGTACATATCAACTAAAATTAAGCACCCTAGTTTGCAGAAACGCTTAAACATTAACAATGGGACTAGTTGATGAAACATACTTTAACAAAGAGAAGCACTTTCTTTATCTACATTGGAAATGAAATGATAGAGATGACACTCGCTCTATTTTAACTGTATTATTACTTCATTTTATCAGTGACACTAGGGTCGAGCAGGTGGCAAACAAGGTGTACCGTGCGTCGCAAGGATGGAGGCCGGGGGTGCTTAGACTGGGATGCTGAAGCTGGCTCTTTCAGTCACCAACATGGATGATTCAATTCATGGGACCTTTTGGTGCAGTTCACCTAAAATGAAGCAATGTCCCGTGAGCTAGCAGCTTCTTCTTCAAATTTTTTAAGAAAAGGGCTCCAGCCCCGGTTCCATTTCCATCAAAAACGAAACCCACAGAGCTTCTTCTTCATTAGTTGCAATAAAATTGAGCAACATCAAGGTTGGTTGTGAAGCTCCTAGAATGCTCAACTATAATTTGGATATCATTTGTGCAGTTCAACTAAGATCGAGCGTGAAATGTATATCTCTGTTTGCACAAAAAAGGTGGAAAGGAGGGTGACTAACAAGTGATGAAACATGCATCAAATGAAAAGAAGCATGTTCCTTATCTGAATGGCAATCCTACAAGGACAGTAGCAATTTCTAAAGTAGTGGCATTGCTAGATATTAGTGTGGGCATTAGGATTAACTATGACAATTGTAAATATGACATTACTTTGGGCATGGGAGAGTAGGCGGACCAGGACAGTTGCATTTCTAACGAAAAGAACCAACTTATCTTAATGGGAAATTTTAGCAGGACATGTAAAGAAGTGCCATTGATTCATATTACTGGATGCATTACATTGAAAACAACATTGGTTTAACGTGTCCTTACTTTTAACAGTGCGACTGCTACATTTTACCAGTGGCATCACATAAGAGTGGCTCGGGGCAACAAACTTCAGAATAGGATATCTGGGTTGGTCCCATTTTTGTTCGGTATAGCCACCTTATACTGTGTGAGGCTAGCAAATCTAGTGCTGGACTTACTCTGTTGACTTTCCCCCAGTCCCCACTTTCTTTCCTTTTTCAACCAATAGATCGGGTTTATATTGAGTTTGTACTGCGTTTCCCTTTATTTCCCTATTAGACCTAGAGACCAGTTGGATAGCCAGTCTCTGCTACTTTTCGCCCCCATTATTTCCTCTTTCGACCAAGTCCTAGATTCAGGTAACAAATCCTCCCCCACCCCCACCCCCTTTCTTCCTTGTTTGAACCAAGTAGTACTAGATTCGAGTGCATGAACTAGTTTTACCTCTTAAACATAAAAAATTAGGTGGTTTTCGAACAGCCGATCGATCCTATCTACGAGGGGGCCTGAGAAATAGTAAAAGTTACAAATGCAGCGACGTCAGGAGCTCGGGAAGTAGAGCAAGGCTGGTTTCGAAGGAAGTTATACCTGATGGTCGCCGGGATGTCGCTAGGTGGGCGGCGGGAGGCCGGATCTGCCCACACTACGGCAGCGAGGAACAAGGGGTCGGAGGCCCTCCCTCACCAGCGGCGCTTGGGAGAGAACGGCAAGGCAGGCTGATCGGGACGCGCCCAGCAGTGGGTAAGAGCCATCGCCGAGGACGACCGCGTGAACATTGCACCTTCTCACCTTTCCCGGTGGAGAGGATCCGGCTGGATCTGTGACCAGCGGTGAGCAGAGAGAGAGAGAGAGAGAGAGAGAGAGAGAGAGAGAGAGAGAGAGAGAGAGAGAGAGAGAGTGGCCACCTCTGTCGTGTTTAGATCTGGAGAGGCTGAGACAGTGTGAAGAGAGCAACACTAGCAAGCAAGCGCGGAGGCTCCTGCCTATATAGTGGAGTAGTACTTAGTTTTCTTTTGTCTACCGGAGCCGGCTTGACCTCGTCAATGACTGTCGAGAAGTCTTCATGCACGTGGTCCAGAGACGCAGTTGTCGTCATTTTGATCTGAAGTGTCGGATTATAACATATAACACGGAAAAAATGCCACATGACAAGAAATCATAACCTCACTGCCCAAAGGAGACAACATGAATCCCGACGGACAAACTAGACGAGGAACAAAGCTCAAATTAAAGATAAACTCGTAGAAAAGGGGTCCGTCGATAGATGTCCTAATTAACATAGCCGGCTTGACCTAGATGGCAGCCGAGTAGTCACTGTTCGTGCATGTGCCCCCAATGACTAGCCCAACTCAGTTGTCGTTGTTTAACCCTCGCAGTGATCCGAAGCACATGACACATAATTTTGCGAGATGACAAGAAACCTTTTTTTAGATTTCTCACCACAACTACAGCCATGTACAACACAGCCTGCACGATATGTAGACGATAGCCAATCCAGGCGTGTCTGCTGGAGTCTGGTCACATGCATGGACGAACTGATCTTCCGTGTCTTGCAGGGATCGTCCAGGCACCAACGTAGTACAACACTTCTCTAGTACTATCGCTCGTCTCCCTCTTCTATTAAGTCACCCGACTTGCGGGGCCGGGGAGTGTGCCTATGGTCGGTTCTCAATTGTCGTCCCACATGTGTTTGCGAACGCAATATGACGCGCGTTCCATTCGGAGAGCAGCATGCCAAACCGACCGACCGTCTGGGGTGCGGCGCGAACGCGACGGGCGTGCTGTATACTCCGTACATGTGTACCGCCGTTTTCTAGACGCTTTGCTCCATGGCGCGGGCGCAATCCATGGATACAAAATTAGTATTTGTATACTATTTAAAAGTCGAGGGCGGGGCTTTTCCTGCCCGGTAGGCAGCGGGACAGTTCCGCCTAGCCGGTTCGATAGAGACACTACGACCGGCGTGAGTCTCCGGATTCCTGACCACCTCCATACAGGTGCCTCTCCCAATGCTCCACCATGTAGTAGAGGTTGGCTCTTGCATGAGAGCCCACTTCTCCACTTCTTCCTTGCCTCTCTTTCCTCCACATATGCAAAAATGCCATGTAAAGTGCACTATTGTACTTACTTGCTCCTACAGGTGCTTAAGCTTGCCACATAAGCATAAAGTCTGATGTGGCAAGTTAATCAAGAAGAGAGAGACTAGTTTGGTGACCCAAGGAAGAAATGGTGCTAAGCGCGTGTACCTAGGTGAAAAGACAATTTTGAGTCTATAGCTAAGAGGGTGCTTGGATACGTTTTAGTCCCATGACTAAAAGTAGTGAGACTAAAACTTGCTAGCCTCACCCATGCTTAGATCCAAATACTAAAGAGACTAAAATCAAGTTAATGAGCATTTATTATCCTCCAAACCCTCCAATCCAGAACTCGCATGTGTTAAAGGAGAGGAGTTAAACGAGGAGAGAGAGGACTATTCCATATTTTAGTAGGTTTCCTCTGACTAAAAAATTTTAGCCTCAAGACTAGTCCTAGCCTCTCTTTAGTCAGGGGTGCTAGCCTCTAAAAGAGACTATTTTTAGTCAGACTAAAAATAGTCCCTTGGATCCAAGCACCCTCTAATTAAATGAAGCAAACTTAGCAACACCATTTCATTGGAAGAGGTCACTCCTTGGCAAATGCAATAAATACTAGTACTCCCTGTCTCCCATAATATAAGAACGTTTTAAACGTTCTTATATTATGGGACGGAGGGAGTACGAAGAAACAGATAGAGAGGAGTAAAAAATACACTTATAGCCAACCTTGTTGTAGTATGAGTGACTAAGTGATGACTATGTATGACATGCCAACATCAGATAGCCTAACGCACCGTGTTAAATCTCCAAGGGCGCGACCGCGCGAGCGACGCGACGGTGATACGAGCTGCTGGCAGCCCTTGGATCTGAGATCAAACGGTCGCATGCTAAGTTGCTGAAAATTTGCAGAATAACCCTCCAAGATAGGATATTCACCCATTGGTCTAGAATCATGCCATGCAACCGTTCGATCTCCGATCCAAGGGCTCTCAGAAGCCCGTATCATGGGAGAATGGAAAGCCACTACCCTGCCGTTCGCACGCTGGCAGTTCGCTCCTACTCGTCCCCGCACGTCCTTTAATACTAAGGCGGTTCGCTCCTAGTCGTCCCGTCCATTCACATTACGGCAGTTCCACTAATCCTAACCCTCCTCCCAAATCCATGTTGTCCCAAATCTCCCCGATCGGCGGTGAGTACAAGGTTAGAACCATCACCAGCGATGAGTTTGACATCATCTACACCCGTTCTTCCGTGACGGTGAAAGGATGCCTTTCTCGCTTCAGACGCATGTTCAAAGACTCAGATGATGAGTGGGTCGGCGGGCTAGATGTTGAGTACACCACAGTCATGGGAAGAGAGAAGGATCTAAAGGACGAAGAGAGGAAGAAGCCCACCGTGATCCAGGTTTGCGTGCATGACTTATGCTTGGTCTACCACATATGCCATGCCGACGTTGAGTGCCAGGATTTTAAGGACTTCCTAGAGAGCAACCTAGTCAAATTCATTACTGTAGACTTTGGTAACGACAAAGAAGTCCTGCGTCGGATAGGCCTCATTGTAGGCAACACCTTTGACCTCCAGAAGAATCGACTGGTGCCCTCTCGTCAGCCTTCAATGCTGACCCTGGCAGGAGCCATGGTTCATCCTTCGTATGGTAAACTAGAGAAACCTCCATACACGTTTCATCGTCATGCATGGCAGCAGAATGTACTAGATATAGACCACATCCAGTACGCTGCAATGGATGGCTACCTTTGTTTCAATATCTACAAGGGTTGGATGAAGAGCAACAGCCAAGTTGGCGGTTCAAGCAAAGAAGTATCAGCCAAAAGGAATAGGGACAAGGACGAAGTCAAGGACGTGGACGAGGACTCCGAGTAAGGTGGCAGTGTCGTTACTCATGGTGGTTCTAATGCAGTGTCTACCGGAATAGTTGCAAAGTTTAATTTCAGGTGTGCTTAATTTAATTTGAGGGGTGTGTTGTGCTGAGCACCCAGCAGAACTATGTTATGTTTCTTCTTGTTACTTTAACTCTTCAGTAAGTACATACTAGTATTTCTTACATTTCATCTTTTAGTTGGTATAGTACTACCACTCGTTTATTCACATTATATACATACAATATATATGACCAACGTCATATAGCCAGAAGTTTAGTTGTCAAAGAATTTCAGGGTGCTTAGTTTTGTCAAAGAATTCCAGGGTGCTTAGTTTTATTTCAGGGGTGGGTTTTGCTGTACACCATTATTGTGACTAGCCTTTCTAATAGTACTATATGCATAATTTGGCGACGAGCGCTCTCTATATGTACCACCTTTTTTTAATTTCAAGTTTTGCTCCATGACGCAATCCATCAATACTACTGCTGTACAAAAGTATACATTTTTTAAAAGGCTAGAGGGCAGGGCAGTTAGCTTGGTCGGTTTCACGAGAGGCGAGGGCCTTTGTGATTTCACGGCTCATTACTGCTGGAAGGCGGGGCCTTGTGATTTGACAGCTCCTATAAATGCGCCGACGACCTGATTGAGGAGGAGCAAAGAACCGTGCGGTATACTCAAGTTTTCCACTAGAGTAGTACTGCGATGGAGGAGCACGAAACACGGCAGCCCGGTGCCATATGGCGATAAAAATGATCTCATTTGCTAGTCATCTCATTGTTAGCATTGTTCTATTCATTCCCTCAAAAAACAAAAATCATTGTTCTATTCATGCCTCGCAGAGAACGTGACACGTGCGGCGAAACACCCGAAGCAAAAGAGAAACACAGCAGCAAAAGAAGAAGGAAGATTATCACCCCAAATGATCTAATTCACCGCGGAGTCATAACTGCTTCTTCATCGCCTCCACGACCTCCATCTCCTTGCGCGTCTCCTCCGCCATCTTCTTCATTCTGTCCATGACGCGGGATTTCTCGACGCGAGCCTTCATCATATGTTCCACGACCGCATTACGTACCTTGACAGTAGCCGGGTGCTCGATGCGGAGCTTCGCCAACTCCTCCTTCTGTTCCATGACGAGGGCTCGCAGCATCTTCATCGAGGAACTACTATTCTCATGCAGCTTCTTCCAGCCGGCGTTCTTCTCCTTCAACAGGTCGGTCTCGTGGCAGAGCTTCGCCTTGTCCTCCTGAAGTCGCAGGATTTCGCCGGTCGCCTTCTTCTCCGAGGCAATGCTCTTCTTCAGCAGCATCACCAAGCCGGCGGTCAACTCCCCCTGCTGATTGAGCTCAGCGGGCATGTCATCGAGGCTCTCCTTCAGCAACTCCGTCAAGCCTTGGGTGAACTCCTTCTGCTTATTGAGGTGCTTATTGAGCTGATCGGGCATGCCGTCGAGGGATAACGACTCCAGCTCCGCCGGCTCGGCATGTTTGCCTCCGTGGCTAGGGCGCTCCTGGGAGCCATCGCCTACCCATGAGAGATCTTTTGAGGTCTCTGCGTGGTGGCGAGCCCTCTCTTTTTTTCCGCGGCCTTGGTTGCCGCTCCCTTGTTACGAGTAGTTCTCGACCTAGAGCTCTGCTCACCGGCCATGGCAACGACGGACGAAGAAGAAGCACTTATGCAGAGGAAAGATAGAGTAATTTTCGGTTAGGTAGTTCCCCTTTTTATAACTTAAGTACTAGCACTAGTAGTACTAATACCTGCATAGTGGGAACACGTTCAGGTTTGGTACGTACTAGTAGGTGTGATCAGGCTTTTGAATGTGATGGGAACAAGGTAAAGATTAATTGATGGTTTTGGTTTCGAGACCTGAAACGGCTCCCGATGAGTTTAGCGGAACATAAATTTCAAGTACTACACTGTCAAAAATTGGCACAAAATACGAAGGAGACCAATGGAAGTACTACTAGCAACCCACGATTTAACTACTCACATGCGCGCAGTGGAGTAATAATGTCTTTCTTCCGCCCTCACGTCCACTCAATTTGCATGCGCTGTATTAATTGACCATCAATGAAGTAAACGACTTTACACGCATCAAATTATCACATGGGTGGATCTTGGTACAAAATTGCGTCCGCCCGTGTACCCGCGTGTGCGTGCGAGGGAATGAGTGCGTGTGTGGCGTGCGTGCACATCTTCGCTTTGTGCCTGTACCGCCAGTATGGCTCAGGGAGGACGAGTACATTCTTCTGGAACCAGCAGCATGTCACTATGATCAATCCACGCAAGGAGGTCGCGACAACACCTCCACATGTGCCAGGTGGCTTCATGAACTGTAAGAGAGACACTGTGTAGCGTGCCATTGGTATTCTAATTTACGTGTTTTGCACATACTTGAAGTACTAGTAATGTACACGTGCATTGCACGCATCAGATTTTGCAACCAAATTATGAATAAATACCACACTGTAGCATGTAAGCTCTGAGTCATATATGTGTGATGTAGCCCTTCGTTTAATTCTTATAGTTCATCTCATTCAAAATCAAATTAGTTTTTATAAAAAAGCTAAGAACGCGTGAATAGGAAAAACATGGGATTATAGTGGAATGTCATCTTGAATCGTACAGGATTGTACGAGTGTTTGATTGTGCATAGAAAAAATGTAGAATTCTTTCAAAGAGGTTTGAGTAGATGGGATGTTTCCTATGAAATCTAGTGCAAATGAATCATATGGAAAAATTCCTATGGTTTACAATCCTACGAATCAAACAACCAAGATAGGAAAAATTCCTAATGATTAGAATCCTCCAAAATTCCTTTGAGAATCCTTTGAATCAAAGAAGCCCTTAATCTATTTTATGATTCATGGAATTGTGCGTTGTAAAGCATAAAGTAAAAACAAATAATGGCAATTCAACTAGAAAAAAAGTTTGGGTAGTTATGATATGGAAGATTCTAGAACAAAAGAGAACCGCTGTTGTTTTGAGGTTTGGGCATTATGCTTAAGTTCAACCATGGAGTCTGCTAGATTGTACATGTGGCAAAATCCGGTGGTGGGGCTAGAAGATGGTGCGAGGGGCCGAGTGGAGGGAGACTATGAAGGAATGCACAAGTGCAAGATCGATATTTAGAGAGAGGGGGCGAACACATGCGCTGTTGCACGCAGTGGCGGAGCCATGAAAAATAAATGAGCTAGGGGGCCAAGCATTGCTAATCCTTTACAAGGAGGGTCAATTCATGAAATTAAACCTTTTTTAGCAGCAATTGTCTAATGATCACATTCATATTAGCCTCGATATATAGTAATGTTAGGAGGGGGGCAGGGCCCTTACTGCCCCCCTGTCTTCGCCATTGTGCACGCGTCTGAGAGATGAAGCAGAAGGCATGGATGATGAGAGGGGGGCGTTGGATATATAATTAATGTGGGTGTATTATCTATTTATGTTAATCCTATATAGAGAGGTATAGATTGATCGATGTGGATGTGGGAGAGGTATAGATTGATCGATGTGGGTGTGGGAAAGAGGGTGAGACCTCATTGGATATATCGATTGATCGGTTTGTGTGGAAAACTATGAAATACCTAGCTATATACACACATACATAGAGGAACATCGATCGTTGCGCATGCACGCGTGAGAGATAAAGAATGCCCGGTATGATGGAGAGGGGGATGTGTGTGGGTGTGTGCCTTCATGGGAGACCGACCTGAAGAAAAAGATTGCATGCGTGAGATAGATAATGCCGACTGGTAGTGTGTGTGCATGCATGCACGAGAGAAATTTAGTGGTACAATTATAAAGAGAAGACTACTGTGTGGGTGTAAAAGAATAGGTGAGGTCATAATCAATGTAAAGTTGAATTCAAATATTTGAATAAGAGATCCTGATGTTTGAAACCCATGCATGCATGAATATAACGGAGATCTGCGCGGTGTGGTTTGGAAACGAGCAGGTTGTAATGTATACACATTGAACAAGGTGAGACTGATTTGAATTTGAGATACCGATGGCAGACATCATTTGCCCACGTCGCATCCGTGCATGGACACACTATTCTAATTGGAGATGATGGGCGGCTTTCGCATCACATATCTATATCTATACCCATATATATATATATATATATATATATATATATATATATATTATATTTTTTATATTGTGTGCAGGTAACTTTAACTTTGAAAGATGGTCGTTGGATGAGGCGAATCCGATGGTCCAAAGATGGCAAATTTGAGCACTATTGGCCGTTGGATATCATCTAGATTCCACCAGATTTCGCCACACGTAAAATCTAGAAGACTCCATGGTTGAACTTAACAATGATGCACAAACATCAAAACACAAGCACTTCTTATTTGTTCTAGAATCTTCCGTATCAGAATTGCCCAAATGTTTTTCTACATGATTTGCCATTATTTGTTTTTACTTTATGTCTTACAACGCACAATTCCATGAATCTTAAAATAGATTAGCTTTCTTATAAAACTAGATGATTTTGAATGAAATGAACTATAAGAATTAAACGAACATCTACATCATGCATATATGACTCAAAGCTTGCATGCTATAATGTGGTATTTATTCATAATTTGGTTGCCAAATCTCATGCGTGGAATGCACGTGTACCTTACTCTAGTCTAAATGGTGTTTTTGTGTGTGTTGTGCGTGTTGAGGTGCAAATTATCTTTTTTTTGGGTACACGTTAAGCTTGTTCTTCCGAAATTTCAAGTCGCGCCTTGTTATGCCAAAAATTGAAGCTAGCGTCTCTATCTGTCGTGCTGCGAAACTCCCGCCTCTTCAACCCGCGCCTTGTTAGCCCGAAATATTTAAGATATATCTTTGTCTCGTTGTGCTCCGACAACTCCCTCCATCTCAACCCGCGCCTTGCTATTCCAAAACTACAACGCGCGCGAAAACTCCCACCTCCTGTGAAATCCTGACACGTGAAATGCCCATGGTACCCCTGAACCGAAAGAACCGCCTCAAATCGGTGGGGGGTACTTTCGTAACTTACCCCTCATTTCGGACAACCGCGTCTCTAAGCCATGGTTCCCCACTGCCATCCCATCCGCTCACCCATTCGTACACCGAGGCCGCGAAAACCCGCGATGAAACCCCACACCCTGCTCCGTCCGCCACCCAGCCGGAGCCTCTTCCCCGACGACGTCGTCCACAGCAACACCTCGACGTCCCTCATCCACCGTACCGGATGAGGATCCGTCGTCGATCTCATCGTCCCGCCGGTTCAGCCACCCCGTCCTCCACCTCCAAGGAGCTGCCCCGACGTTCCCCTCATCTTTCGCGCCACCTCCATTCCCACACCGCCGTCTTCACCTGCACCACTAGAAGAGCATCATCATCACCGTTTCCTCGGATGAAGCTGCGGCCTAATCGGCGCCACCAAAGAGGTTGTACACTAATCGCCGCATTTTCTTGTTGATTTGATCTCACGGTGCTGCCGGCGCTCGGTCCCGAGCCGACACGGCGCGGCTCCATCCACGGTGGCATCGCCGACCACTTCCTCCACGATGTCGCTCCCTCGGCGGCGACGTCCACATCAGTAGGAGCTGCTGTTGCTTTAGCTCTCGCTCGCACTGCTGCTCTGGCTCTTGCCCTCGGTCCCCTGCCTGGTCTGCTCTTGCTATTGCTCTTGCTCGCGTTACTGCTCTTGTTCTTGCTCTTGCTTGCGATGCTGCTCCGATTTCGCTACACTTCAGTCGACTAAATCGACTTTTGAGTCAGTCGATTTTCAAGGGGTGGGCTCGCTGGGGTGAAGGAAGAACCAGCCGCAGCGGGGAGGAGGGCTCGCCGGAGAGGTACCCCACTATCTATCTTAGGGTTCAGGATGGGGGCGGCGGTCGCCGGCGGTGGCGGGGCATTAGCGGGGCGGTGGCGTGGGGATCACCGGAGAAAAAGCTCAGCATGGGGGGGCTAGAGGGATGGCTGGGGCGGCGGTGGACCGGCGGTGGGAAGTGTTTTCGGGGTGGGCGGGGCGGCGCACCGCCGGCCGCGGGCGGTGGGGGGCTGCTGTTTGGCCGGTGGTGGCTGGCGGCTCAGGGGGGTGGAGGTTGAAGATGAACCGCAGGCCCTTGATTTCGTATCCAACGGCTGCAAAATCGACCAATCAGAGATGAAAAGGTCAGTCGACCGACGTGTAGCCTCACCTTGCTAGTGCGTTCAGTTTCGACAGCAAAATTCAGTTTCGACAGCAAAATTCAGTTTCGACAGTTAGGTTCAGTTTCGACAGTTAAGTTCAGTTTCGACGGTTAAGTTCAATTTTGACAGTTAAGTTCAGAGATGAGTGGCTGATGTATTTTACTAGCACTTTGTGGTTATGTATTTTACGTCATGTATTGGAGATGCTATTAGAATTCCACTCAGGTTAACGTTGTTCATTGTCTCTCTTGTCCTGCTTCAGCCTCGGCGTCGTACAACTCACTGGAGCTGCTCCAACGACGAAACCCTCCATCACAGCGGAGCAGTACCTCGGGCTCCATCTCCAGACGCCTAAGATCTTCTTCCCCTCCTCCGACAGCAAAGTCAGCCGGAGCATCCTCACTGGCTAACCCAATCACGCTGAGATCGACATGGCTTTGTCAAAGAGGTTGTACACTTGTTGCATCTCTTTTTTTACTCTACATGTTATATATATTGTCCACTGAGCACTCGTAGTATCGGGAAATACGATTATTTTATCCTACTATATGACAAGCAGTGAGGTACCAGGCAACTTAGCTATCCGTGATGGACTCTCTTGAACGCCATCATTATTTATCTTTGCGCGTTTTAGTTGTGCATTTGTCGATGGGCCTGGGAGTTGAGCTAGTATGGCAGTGGCCTGGGTCCAAAGTAATAGAAGTAGCACAAAAACATTTTTTTAGTGTAGGATTTTCCTTGCTCAAGCCTGCCTACTAGAATCGCCAGTGCTTGAAAGGAAAAGTGAATGAAAAACATAGGAATTGGAAAGTTTCCTATGGTACTACTTTTCATGAATTTGGTGCAAAGGAATGGAGCAAAGGAAAACTGTAGGATTTGTTCCTTTAGTGTCCCCTTGAAAGAAAAACCATAGGAATTCTAATTTCAACCTCTCCTCCTTTTCATATTCCTATTCATCAAGCACAAGACTAAGAGATAGTAGCATAATAGCATTATAACCGTACATTTTCTTGTGGTTTGACTTAATCTCACCATGCTTTTTTGCATCCTGTGATCTTCCAATTGTTGTGAATCAAACACCCAGATTGGCAGAAGTCATGTGTGTTTTAAATTCTCTGTTTTGCACATGCATTCCTATCCTATTCCTGTCTATTTCCTATCTCTGCATTGTTAGAATCCTAAAATTCAAACAAGCCCTTACTCAATTACTTCTGTTACAGATATGTGTCAAAGAAAACCTTGTGTGGTTTGTCCTGCTCCTGCGGCGTTGTGTTCCACCCCAGCTCAGCTGCTCCAACGATGGAAGGGTTCATCACAGCAGGGATCCGCTCTCCATATTGTCTTTCGCCGCCTCAAATCTTCTTCCCCGCTGCCGGCAGCCAGGACAACTGCATTACCATCATCAACTGAGCAGATGACCTTGAGGACTACACGGGTCCGCAAGAGAGGTCGCACTCTTCCGTGTCTGCTTACGTTATGCGTCGCTTAATATGATGACATGCTACATTATCGTCGTGTTCACCTATTAGACTGCGAGTCAGGTTCAAACTAATGCTGAAACTTGAGTTTTTAAATGGTTGCGGGGTACATATTGGGGCAGCAATTAGTACTATTTGTCTACTATCTGGTTAATCTCCGGTGTCTACTATGAGTTTCATGTTGGGTGCAAACAAACATTAAAGGAGTCATTATCTGTATTTTTTAACTAAAGCTATTATCTGTCTGCTATCATTGGTTTTGGGTCTATCCACAGTTTGCTACCATCACTCTGGATTTGTGCATGCACTCCTTACATAATCTCACTATGTTTTATTCCTATGCATGCCAGTTATTGTACACAATGGAACTGATCATGTAGAGCAAAAGAGACGAGCCTTGCGTGGCAATAAAATTTCATGCAGACGTTGTTCCATGGTGGGCGCAAAGGCAGCCCCCCCTCCACCCATTTCAAATTGTAATCAAGAGGAAGATAACTGTTCTGAGGGGGATTCAGAAGGAGAAGACCACTCCTATTTACCCCATGAGGTCTTCGCTCTAACTTGGCATGCTGATGTTGGTAATATCATGCATATGGTGCCTTGCATTGCTTACTGTATGCATTAAAGATGTCATCTGCTTAGTTTAGACATGCTTTGTGTCAATGCCATCTGTTTAGTTTCTTTATCGTATATGTGAATCATGCAATGCCATCTTGTCTAGCCAGGCATCATATATGTGAATTTTGCAATGCCACCCTGGTTAGCCAGTCATCTTATATGTGAATTATATCATGCCATCATTTTTTTATTATGTGTTAAATTTGTCAACAATTTTAGTACATTCAATTACTCTTCCTGTGCATCAGTCATTCGACACGGTCATGGAAAAATCTAGAGTGGAAACAAGGTCTTCAGAGCAGACAATGCTATCTAACGAAGCACATGTCTTGCAGGTTACCGATAGCTCCTCAGAGGAGGATTCAGAGACAGATGACCAGTCATATTTCCCACCTGAGGTGCATGCCCTAACTTGGCAGGGTTATGTTACTCATATCGTGCGTATGGTATCTTGCATTGCTATGTCATTTGCTTAGTTTAGACATGCTTTGTGTGAATGCCACCTGTTTAGTGTCTAATTACCATATATGTGAATTATGCAATGTCATCTTGTTGCAAGACATTATATATGTGAATTATGCAATGTTATCTTGTTGCAAGGCATTATGTATGTGAATTATGCAATGCCATGTTGTTTAGGCAAGCGTCATATATATGAATTATATCATGCCGTCCTTTTTTTGTATTTCTTATTGCTTTTGTCGACAATGTGTGTATATTCAGCTGCTCTTCCTGTGCATCAGCCATTTGAATTGGTGATGGAGAAATCTGGAGTGAAAACAAGGTCTTCAGAGCAGACAATGCTACCTGCTGAAGCAGATATCTTGCTGGTTACAGATAGCTCTTCAGAGCAGGATTCAGAGGCAGATGACCAGTCCTATTATCCCCCTAAGGTGTATGCTCAAACTTGGCAGGGTTATATTACTCATATAATGCATATGTTGTATTGCAATGCTTAGTTTTTACATCATATACACAATATTGAATGCCATCTCCTTAGTTGACACATCATATATGCAATTGCCCTCTGCTCACTTCCTTAGTATATAAATCATATATTTGAATTATGTCATGTCATGATGTTTACATAGATAGCATGTATCTGAATTATGGCATGCCAACCCATTTTCTAAAGACATAATATAGTTATATCATCTCATCCTGTTTACATAGTCATCATATTTTAAATTATGTCATTCTATCCGTGAATTATATCATGCCATCATGTTTCCATCGATGACATGTTTGTGATTTATGGCATGCCAACCACTTTAATAGACACATCGTATAGTTATATCATGTCATCCTGTTTACATAGTCATCATATTTTGAAGTATGTCATTCTATCCTGTTTAGTTAGCCATCATACATGTGAAATTGTGTCATGCTATCCTGTTTAATTAGCCATCATATATGTGGAATTATGTCCTGCTATTCTGTTTGCTTAGACAACATAAATGTGAATTATTTCATGCCATGTTTTCTTCCCTACTATCCATTGCAACTGTCTATCTTACAATGTCTGTACATTCAATTACTTTTCTTGTTTATCAGCCATTTCAATTGGAGGGAGTGATGGCAGTATCTTTGGGAGTAAAAACACGGTCTTCAGAAAAGATCGTGCTACCTGTCGATGCAAATAGAACCACGGTTGTACTTGCCCAAGAATCAGCCCCACCACACATAACCCACACTCATGCAGATTGTACCCCTACCCAGTTGGACAGAGAACCAGCTACACCCCTTCTAACCCCAACCCCAGCAAATAGACACCCAGTTCCCGTTGACACAGCACCGTCTCCACCACAAAGCACCCAAACACGAGCAGTTAGTAAGGCAACTGCAGTGCCCAAATCAAGAGGACCACCACTCCGAACCCGAAGTCAACGCTTAAAGCAGAAGAAGAATTGTTCTCAGGTCAGGTTCCGTAGCTATGGTTCATACTACTTTGCTCTTGCATCACTGTATATACTGATACCAACCAATTTCGAATTTGAAGGATGCAATTGAAACTCTAATGGTGCAACAGGTATGTTTTAAACCTGTTTCTTCAACGTGTTTGGCTGTTTGCTGTTGTAACTTGCTCTATGTTGATTTCAGTTTCAATTGAATAAACAGTTATGTTCTCATGCCATGCACATTACAAGTGTTGTTATTGTTGTGTAGTTTCCCACACTTATATTCTGTCTATGCTGCTTTTTCTTAAATAGATATGATTCGAACTGTATCTATCTTGATTTGGCAACATAAACTAGAATGATATAGACCATACAGTGACCATACTACATAGATATATGTTTGTTTCATGTTGTTATCCTGTCCACCTTACTACTGAACTGGTTTACCAAAATGAGTTTCATATACTACATTGTAACCTGAGATGTGTTTGTTTGTTTCTCTTTTAGAACGCGGATAAAATATTGCAGAAGAGTACCCTGTTATGCAATGGTAAAGAAAGTAATGCAGATAAGTTTCAAGATAGTGAGACATCCTTGTTGGTCTCCAACAAAGCTAATAAAAACTATATTGAGGACACTGAGACAACCCCAAAGTCCTATCTTGATGTAGTGTTTGAGTTACTGGCTACCACTGCTGGCACTAGCTCTTTGAACTCGTTGCCTGAATCAGTTCGGCTTCTTGAGTCTCAACTTCAAGTTGAAATACATCGATCAGATGTTATGCGACAGGAAGCCGAAGGACTGAGGAAGTCCCTGCAGAATTCAGATGCATACTTTCTGGTGCAACAGCAGGCGCTGGAGGACTTAAGCGCCAAACAAGAGAAATTTAATAAGCTTGCTAAGCATCTTGCTAGCATTATGGGTACCCATGATATTGTTTCTTGAGCTCTTCTGAAGTGGTTTCAGTTCTGGACTTGTTTTGCTGCGGCATTTATATGCTGTTGTGTTCCCTATATTTGCACTGATGGCGAACTTTGATGCCCAGTGGATGTAATATGTGTAATAGCCGTGATAGCCTAGTGTAAGTTGCTTGCTTATTTATTTCCTTGTTGTCTTGTTTATTTGTTTGCTTGTAGTCAGTGCAGTTCTTTTTCCGTGATAGTCGGTTTGCTAGTGGCTGCAATAACCTATTTTTTAAAACTAGGCCACAATAACCATGGGCTAATATTTACTGTAGTGACACTGGATCTACGGGCCGTATAAACAGTGGGCCTTCTACAGGCCGTAGAAACAATGGGCCTTCTACGGGCCGCAGAAACAATGGGCCTTCTACGGGTCGTATCATCAATGGGCCTAATACGGGCAGTATGATCGATTGGCAAAACATGGGCCAATAACAGGCCGCATTATGGCCGTAAACGGGCTAGAGTTGGAATCATACGTTCATGGGCCGACCATAACGGGCCATCGTTAATAGGCCGTACTTCATGACGCTATGAAAACGACCCAACGTGTTAACGAACCACAAACAGGCCGACTGTAACCACGGGCTAAATTTGGCCCATAAGCAGAAAATGACAGTAACGGGCCGTAAGTAAACGAATGCTGGAAATGAGCCCAAGAATAAATGGGCTCTGAGAAGGCCGAAAGATAACATGGGCTGGAAACGGCCCAACGGAATAACGGGCCCTTAATGGGTATAAAGTGATACACTGTTCATTACGGGCCAGTTTCACCACGGGCCGTTAATGGGTGTAAAGTAATACACTGTTCATTATGGGCCAGTTTCACCACGGGCCGTTAATAGGCCAAGAGCTACATAGGGCCTCATATGGGCCGAAAGACGTCATGGGCCATACATGGGCCTGAAGTGAAAACGGGCTGGAATCATATTGGGTGGCCCAGGTGACGCTACTGGGCCTAATTCTGATAGGGCGTAACGGGCCTTGGGTTAGCGTGCTGTAAATGGGCTATATGCGAATAGGCCGTTAACAGGCTTTATATGGGTCGGCCCGCCACCTTTTGACCAAGTCAAATGGGCCGGCCTTTTCACAGGAATGGGCCTCTATTGGGTCGTGCCACGTGTTGACATATCATAGGCACCTTCCGTCCAATGAGTGGATGACATCTGTCCCAACGGTGAGCCGACACGTGTTTCCTCCAACCAATGATGATTTTACACGTGGAAAATCCCCATTGGTCGGGGCTGTTAACGGGTTATCGGATCCAAAACCCGACCCGATAGCTTAATGGCGTTTCGTTACGGTGGATGCCACGTGTCGGTCACCGTTGACGAAAGCACTTCTGTAACGCACGATTTATCGTCATGGAAGTGGACACTTCCGTGATGTTAATTTTGGTAATGTCATGGAACACTTCTACGACAGCACAGGTATGACTATCTTGATTCTGTCATAAATTTGTCATGGATGTACATGCATGACAAAAAACGCGACCTACTGTGACAAACACGTATCATCACGGAAGTGTATTTTTTTGTAGTGTGAGAAGGCGTCCAGGAAGCACAACAAGTCGCATTCGGCGATGGAGTTGATGATCTGGTCGATGCGTGGAAGAGGGAAAGGGTCCCGAGGGCAGGCCTTGTTGAGGCTTGTGAAGTCGACGCACATGCGCTCCTTTCCGTCCTTCTTGGGAACAATGACCGGATTGGCCAGCCAACCCGGGTGCTACACTTCCTGAATGAAGCCAGCCTCTTGCAGCTTGTGGACCTCCTGGGCGATGAACAACTGCTTCTTCGGGGCTTGTCGTCGTGCCTTCTGCTTCACCGGTCACGCACCGGGGCACACCATCAAGTGGTGCTCGATCACTCCTCGTGGGATGCCGATCAAGTCTGTTGCCTCCCATGCAAACACGTCTTTGTTCGCACGGAGGAAGCTGACCAGCACCTCTTCTTGGTCCGAGGGGAGGCCAGTGCCTATGGTGGAGGTGGGGCATGAGCCCTCGTCGTCGACTGGCACCTGCTTTGTCTCGGCCCGGTCTTGGGAGAACAACTACTTCTTCTTGGCCGGCGTGGCCTCCGGGATCTCCAGAGCACCCTTCGCATCTGGTCGCGCGGCCGCCGCGGCGTTGGAAGTGACCTTGAGGGCCATGAGTGCATCCTTGGTGTCCCCCACCACGGTGAGGACGCCGCTGCTCCACGACATCTTGATCACGTTGTAGCCGGGGTGAGTCGCTGCCATGAACTTAGCGAGGGCCGGATACCCGAGAATGGCGTTATACGGGAGGCTGATGTGGGCGACGTCAAAGTCGATGATCTCGGTGCGGTAGTTGTTGTGCGTACCAAAGGTGACGGGGAGGTGGATTTGCCCCAGAGGAAGGGTGGAGCCGTCGACCACCCCTGAGAAAGGCTTGGTGAGGAGGAGCCGGTCGTAAGGCACATGCAGCTGACCGAAGGCTTCCACAGAAAGGACGTTGAGTCTAGCACTGCCGTTGATGAGGGTCCTGGTGACCGCAATGTTACAGATGGTAGGGGTGCAGAGAATGGGGAGTGCGCCGACGCCGACCGTGGTCTTGGGGTGATCCCTGGAGTCGAAGATGATGTCGGCCTCGGGCGCCGCCCAGCCCGCGGGAGCCCCCCGCCGCGACTGGGCGGCCCCCACTTGCCGGAAGAGCTGCTTGACGTGGTGGCTTGAAGCAGGCGCCTGTGACCCGTCGAGGATGGCTGTGATGGCGTGGGGCGCCGGAGCCGCGAAGCGCGCGATGAACAAATCGCCAGCTCCTCACAGGAGGCTATCGAAGACTCCGGCAGGTTGAGCAGCCAGGAGCGAGGCACGCTTGTGAGAGCCATAGGGAGCCAATTTGCCATGACTTTGTCGTCTCCGCTCGCCGCCCAGACGGCCACCGCATACACCCGGAGGAACTCCATCGGGTCCGCCGCGCCGTCGTACCGCGATGGCAACTCCGGCATGAACTTTGGCGGCCACTGCACCTGTCGCAAGGCGTGGGAGAAAGCTCGAAGGCCCGCGATGCCTCCGAACACGCCCGACGGACCGGCGGGAGGGGCGACGCCTGCCATGAGAACCGAGCGACGAGGGTGGAGCATGGCTAATGAAGAGGCAGACCTTTGACACGCCCCTACTTGGCGCGCCAAATGTCGGATTCAGGGCTCCGCAGACCCAAGAAAAGGTTCGAACTCTGGGCGTGTGCGAAGAACTCAACCTCTCCAGCCAACCAGTTCGTCGCCCCCACGGCCTAGATCGATGAACAAGGAAGAAGATGGACACGGTAGTTTACCCAGGTTCGGGCCACCTTGCGGTGTAAGACCCTACTCCTGCTTTCTGGTGGATTTGCCTCACATGGGGCTGAGGATGAACTAGTATAAGGGAAGAACAACCTCGCGAGGTCTGCTCCGGTGAGTGAATGAGTCGAAGGGATTCCGCCCCCTCTATGATGGTGGCTAACCTATACTTATCGTGGCCTTGGTCCTCTTCCCCCAAACCGTAAGCGGGATGGGATCCCACAGTGGCCAATTCGAATGGGGACAAGTAGTACATCTTATTCTGACAAAAGGTGGTCTTCTCCTGCAAAGCTTCTAGTCGTGACGTTGCGGTGGGCTCGGCGATGACATCCGTCCTACCATCTTGGCGGTCCTGGTCTCGTTGCACGGGAATGAAAACCATTGGCTGATTCCTCGGGACTCCGCGCCTGTGCTTGCCTCCTTAGCACCAAAGAGGAAATTTGCTCCTGTGCGCCCGTTGGCGCCCTCCTGGCCTTGGTCGTCATGGCTTGCGTCACCGCAACCTCATGAGGTTGAGCACGTGCATAGAAATCTCCGCTCCTCAAGAGGCGGCCTGGGGAGGCCGCTCCCTCCGGAGGTCTTGGCATCGTCCGCCTCGCGAGGGTCTTGACTTGATGGTGTTGTAGGTGGGCCATACCAGGCCGTCGAGGAAGCCACGCCGTGGGCCGCAGGCAGACAAGGCTGGGTACCCTGGTTCTCAGAACGCCAACACACATCACAGATCACCGCTATTTGACCAACCATGCACATTACTAAACATCACAAGCACCATACTAGTCAGAATGTCAACAGTTCAAGAATTATTTTAGGGAAAAATCTTCACAATTAGTGTTAGGAGTCACAATGAGCAATCCAACCAATAAAAACTTAGGAGATGAGGAAGGTTACCTCAAGAAAGGAAAAGATACTGGATCAATGACAAATGCCACCGATTTGAAAGGATTGAGTGAAGGAGAGATAAGGGATGAGGGCTTGAGCTCGGGGTGGGGAATGAAGAGTAAGAATGTGTGTGGGGGGTTGGGGGAGGGGGTGGAAAAACGCCCGGCTGCTTGGCGTTTCCAGCTGCCACATAGGCAGACGATGTCAGCTCGGCAAGTTGCTGGGACATGCCAGAAACGCCAAACGGTTTGGTGTTTATGTTTTATGTTTTTTTGCGGGTCCGAAAATTTTATGTTTAGAGAAGAAACACCGTAAGCAGTGGGGTAGCAGAAAAGGGTATAATCGTGTTAAAATTTTCGGAAGTGATTATTTTGTACTAAAGAGGGAAATACTTACCGTCAACCGATTCATAACAGGGACTTCTTCCGCCACCTCATTTGCGTGACGCGTGTCCACTGAAGGTCCACTACTGCTGTCACATCCAACCTTATCCCAACAGAGGCGGTGACTTTTTCCTTCATGAGTCTTCTTCCCTGAAAATCTCCATTACTTTCTTCTCGCCAACACCAATCGTTGCATGATAGTTGTCGCCAAAAGTCACCACTGATGATGCCCTTGCCGGCAGCCGCCCACCTCACCAGAGAGGAGGATGGGGGCGCGGTTGTAGTCGGGGTCAGGCGCGGTTGCCGCCGTTTCCACCGACTTCCATCGCGACCGTCGGTCGCGCACGGTTCACCCACCTCGCGGGGGAGCACGATAACGGCGAGCCGACCTGGTTGGAGGTCCAGCGTCGCTCTTTCCTCACCCCTGTTCGACGGGAGTGTGCGGCAAACGGCGGACTGTGATTTATTTCTTGCAACATCTTTCGTGTTGCAAGAAAGATTCATGTAACATCAATGATGTTGCAAAATTTTCTTTCAAAACACCTATATAAAAGTGAAGACAAAAATATTTTTGTAACTTTAGCTTTGTTGCAAAAAAAATTACAGACGTTTCTGCAGTATGATCTTTGTTGAAAAAAAATTCTACAGCATCACGTCTGTTAAAAGATTTATGCAGCACGATTTATGTTGCAAATGTTTCTACAACACCGCTCTTGTCGCAAAGACGACGGCGCACGTTGATGGATAGATCAGACGGTCATCCCGCACGCATCCAATAAGAGCCAGGCGGTGGTGGATGTTTTCAACTTATCCACCGGCCGACGAGTAACGAGGCCGTAAATATTGCTGACAAGATCGAAACAGTGGTTTTGTCCTAGTCCACAGAGTCGAGAAGTGTCCACGGCGACAGAGCCCCGCCATGTCTCCTCGCCTCGCCGAGACGGGCACTGTATCCCCGTGGTCGTGCGTGTGCCCCTTGTATCCATTTGAAATTGCGGGAGCGTCCGCCGTCTTCCCGGTGGAACTGCGTCGGTCGCCGGCGCTGCCCCGAGTATTCCTCTACTCCAAGCCTGTCGCCTCCCCTTCCTCCGCCCCGGGGCAGCATTCGGTCGAACAAATCGTGAGCTCTCCTCCCCTCCCATCCCCTCCCCTCCGCTCCCATCTACAGCCCACGATTGTACGCCTCAATACGCTTTGCGGTTCGGCTCGGCTCGGCTCCCCTCCTGTCAATTCCTTCAGCGCAGTCGCCGCAACGGCCCGACATTGACCGTTTCATCGTTTCAGGTGCGCTTTCACGGTCGCGGCCATGTCGATTGTTCAGTGTTCTCTTGCATATAGTACCCGCCTCACTGCTATTGCAGGGGACCATCTGCGTTAGAGTTAGACAGGGTGCATACGCCACGGACATGTGCTAATCAGGATTGCTCATTATGTGCTGATTTGGAGTAACAAACCCAGGAATTTATGCCGAGAAGATTTGAATACTAGCTAGCCGACTCCTGCATAATCGGAAATTTCCTGTCAGTTAGTGCTATCGTCTAAAATTGTTGCGGGGTCATATAGTTAGTCTGCAAGTACGTGGATACCATACGGTTTAATCAATCTATTCTTGCTATCTACTGAGGCTTGTCGGCTGAAATAAGGGAGTTCGTGTCTATTTTGCGCAAGCTTTGATAACATTACCGTCGAAGTTGTTGAGCCCCACCCTTAATATCTGCCGTGAGAAGCCTTAACTGAAGGGGATCCGGCTTGTCTGCTCCCTCCCCATACTTTCATCCGTGCTCCCACTTCATTGTACGGTTGTCTTTTTTTTTTTCTAATCTAACCATCTCCCCCCCTGATTTTAAGGGGGTGGGGCCGGACCTTATTTTGTTCCAATCAAATCATGCCACGTATGCGGAAGCACGGATGGGCACACACGCGGGGAGCAGGCAAGTCTCGTCCAACTGAAGGTGCTACAGTACCGTTGTTCAATGCCACCGCACATTTCTTGATTCTGCTGGTATGGTTGATAATGATCTGATTCGAATCTGCTATTGAACTCCTTGGATGCTTCTCGACCGTGTCAGTTTTCACCACGGAATCATAAGAGAACCTCCTTTTTGTCGCATGAATACGTATTTGTTTCATTGCATGGTGATTTCTAATGTTACCAGTGTTAGATGTGTATAGGCACTTGTCTGTATATCCCTAATGTATAAGAGGTTTCTCTGCACTTGGATACACATGTATATGTACTGGCCTCTGGCCTTTAGTGAAAGTGATTTGCTCATTCCTAACATGGTATCAGATGTTTAGGTTCCTCTCTCCTGCTCCCGCACGCTCGCAACTCCGTGCTCCCTCTTCCTAGTCTGTCTCGATTCCATTCCGGCCAATTTTTCCGGCAGCTGCTGTTCCGGTTGCCGTTACCTTCGGCCGTTGTGCCGGCCACCGCGTCCGCATCCGTGCTAGGCACCTGCCCTGCGCTATCCGCGCTTGCTCAGGTCGTTGCGGCTGAGATCCGCGTGGCCTCTGCTCCGTCCTCGTCTAGGCCGCCGCCGCTCCGTCTCCGTCCGGCCAACGCGGCCTCGTCTCTGCTCCAGATCGGGCCGCCTGCCCTGCCCGAGCCGCCCGGCCCCTGCTGGTTCGGCCGGCTGGCTCTGGCTGCGGTCGCCTGGCCTCTGCTCCAGATCGGGCCGCCTGCCCTGCCCGAGCCGCCCAGTCCAGATTGGGTCTCTGCCCGATCCCGCTCGAGCCGCCTGAGCTCCCCTGTCTCGATCGATTTTGTTGCTCGATCCAGATCGGGTAGCTGAGTCCGTTGAAAAAAAAAGAGAGAGAAAAAAAGGGACAGAGGAAACACACAGCGTTCCCTCATGTCTTCTTCGGGCTATGTTGTTGTTCCTAGGTGCTCAGTGATCTTCGATGGCACCAACTATGCTGAATTTGTGGGATTCATGCGCATCCATATGCGTGGTCTTTTCTGTGGGGCGTTCTTTCTGGCGAGGTTCCCTGCCCGCCATGCCCTGTTGCGCCCGTGGCCCCAATCCCACCGGTGCCGCCGGTAATTGCTGCTGAGGCCTCTCAGGCTGGCCGGGATGCCGCCAAGGCCCTTGATGATGCTGCAGTTGATGCTTATGATCAGCAGGTATCTGCTTACTCCGATGCTCTTTCGGTGTACCGCGATGATCTCTCTGCTTACACTCAGTGGTGCAATGATGATGCTCGTGCTGCTGCTGTTCTCACTGCCAGTGTCCTCCCTTAGTTTGCTTCCGAGTTCATGGGACTTGGCACAGTTGCAGCGATGTGGTCTTATCTTTGTCAGCGCTATCAGCCCTCTGGTGATGCTCTCTACCTATCTGTGGTGCGTCAGGAGCACGCCCTTCAGCAAGGTGATTCCTCTGTTGATGAGTTCTATTCACAGTGCTCTGCCATCTGGCGTCAGCTTGACTCTCTTCAGACAGTTGTTTGTGGCACCTGTCGTTGCTGTCAGACTACTCGGTCTGATCTGGAGTTTCAGCGGGTCCATGAGTTCTTATCTCGTCTCCGCTCTGAGTTTGAGCCGCGACGTGCTCACTTGCTTGCTCGTGGCCGTGTTCCTATCTCGGAGGTGCTTGCTGAGCTTCATGCTGAAGAGACCCGCCTTTGCTTTGCTGGTTTGCTGGTGGTCCCGTCTGTGTTGGCTGCTCGGGCTCCTGTGTCATCAGCTCGACTCACCGCTCCACCGCTCCTTCCCACACCTTCCGGGGAGTGGGTCGCCCTGCTTATACTGAGAGGGGCACGTCGCGCCGTGACACCGTCTGTGGTTACTGCTCCTGACCAGGTCACCCTGAGTCTGATTGTCGCCAGAAGAAGCGTGATCAGAGGCGTTCCTCCTCCAGCGGGACCCCTGTGTCTTCCTCGACTCCGTCACTCACTGACCAGGACATTATTCGCCTCAAGCGTCTTCTTGCTTCATCGGGTTCCTCATCAACTGGCTCCGCTGCTGCTGTGACTGCATCCTCTTCCTCATCATCACCGGCATCTACGTAGTCAGGTACATCCTCGTGGGTTCTGGATTCTGGAGCCTCCTTTCATATGTCTTCTGATTCTTCCGCATTGTCTTCTCTCCGACCTCTTGATTCGCCTGTTAATGTTCTTACTGCCGATGGCACATCTCTTCCTGTTGCTAGTCGTGGTATTCTTTCCACTCCCTCCTTTTCTGTTCCGAGTGTTTCACATGTTCCTCGTCTTACCATGAATCTTTTTTCCGCTGCTCAACTTACTGATTCTGGTTGTCGTGTCATTCTTGACACCGACTCTTGCTCCATTCAGGATCGTCGCACCAAGGCTTTGGTTGGTGCTGGCCCTCGGCGCCGTGAGTCAGAGGGCCTTTGGGAGGTTGACTGGCTTTGTGTTCCTTCCGCTGCCACCACTTCTGCCAGCTCTCATGCTCTTGCTGCCTCTTCGTCTGCGTCCTTCCAGCAGTGGCATCATCGCCTTGGTCACATCTATGGCTCTCGCTTGTCTTCTTTAGTCCGTCAGGGCCTCTTAGGGTCTGTATCTGGAGATGTCTCCTTACATTGTAATGGTTGCAGACTTGGCAAACAGACTCAGCTACCTTATCCTATCAGTGAGTCTGTATCTCAGCGTCCTTTTGACTTAGTTCATTTTGATGTCTGGGGTCCTGCTCCCTTTGATTCGAAAGGTGGTCATCGCTATTATGTTTTGTTTATTGATGATTTCTCTCGCTACACTTGGCTCTACTTCATGAAATCTCGTAGCCCATCGTGTTGCTCCAGTGGAAACTTTGATCCTCGGATCGGGCGATGGTGGCGCTCCGGTGTCGTGCCCTTCCTGAAGGCGCCGCCTTGGAGCCCACGGTTCGTCATATGCGGCTTCACTTCTTCGCGGTGGCGTGTTCACGGCTGTAGCCCCCGGCTGCTCTTGTAGTGCTAGGGATGGTGTTGCTGCGCTCAGCGCCTATGTATCCTGTCTTGGGTGTGCGTGTGCGTGTGTTGTGGGGGCGTGAGTTTGTACCGGGTGTTGTTGATCATTGCTTTATATATAAAGCGGGGCGAAAGCCTTTTTCGGTAAAGGAGATATGGTGATTAACTGCCATTAATAAGGTTCTGATCAATTGGATTCCACAATTTTGTACCTTTATATTAGTATAGATATAGAAAATCATGGGTAATCGCTCCTTTTTAAAACAATGAGTAAATCAATCAGTATTCTTCACTTAAACAAGTTAATATGTACTCATGTTACAGTAATTGTTTTTATGTTTACTCATATGGTGCAAGCAGGGAGTAAGAAAATCCAGGTTTCTCATAATTCCCAAGTGGCGACGTTTACCTAACTTGATCTTACTTGATGGTATAACTTTGGATTTGATCATCAGCACTCAGCTGTAAATTTTGCAGTTTGTCATGTTCTTCTTTGGGCAACTATTAAAAACTGGCAGTCTCAGAAGGACACAACCATGATGTGGCAAGGACTGAGTAACGCTGGTGCATGAGTTCAAGGTCGATTTTTCAACATCCTAAGTGGATACAATTATCAGTTGTCTGGAGTTCTGAGACCAAATAATGCAAAGCACTGACATGACAAACTACTTTTTTGTGGCTGCATCTATAGATAACCCAAAAATCAAGCACATTTCAGAACTTTTTATGATGTTTCCCGTCAGCATGCCTGACGATAGTACTCTGATTGAATGGATAGGCTGGATTAGACATTCCATTGACTAGTTGAAACAAGGTCAAATCACCAATAGTAGTTCTGGCCCCGGGCCACTTTTTCGGTATTCAATCAACTTCTGGTTTCTTGTGCAAACTGCTTTTTTGCCCAACTGATGTCATGTTCTGAAATTACTAGTATTTTCTTAACGATTTACTTAGAGTATATCAGACATATATGAAATGTTACTTCTCCTCCTGTGTTTAGTTTCTGTCTGCAAGGTGTGGAATCTTTGTGAACTTAGCACTCAGTTGAGATTTAAGGCATACCTAAGATTACATACTTGATGCACCTCTGCTCGTTAGCGCATATAGCTTGCTGAAGGTAAGACGCCATACAGAGAATATAATAATTGCATAAAGAGCAATGTGCTAATCTATTTATTTATCTTTGACTGGAAACCTTATCAAATGAAATGCCATGGGTTCACTTCTGCACTGGGTGTTGACATACATACTGCTTTGTGCTTCGATACTGTTCATGGTAAAACCAAGCATAAAATTTGAAGTGTCTTTGGTAAGATGTTTTTTTTTTGCCGGGAGGTAAGGTGATTTGACATACTAGTTTCCCTCTTGATCATGCTCAGTTCCATAGGTGTGCTATAGATGGCAACTGTGATATGCTAATGCACATCGAAGTGTCTTTAGGTGGAACATTTTATATGATTTGGATGATCACTGAGCCATGCCACCTAGAGTAAGTCTAAACCATGCATGAGATTTTTTATTATTATACTAACACATGTAATTAATCCAGACAAGTAGTAGATTTTACAAAAACTGGATTGGTAGCAAATTTGCTAAGACCAGTGATGCCCTTTGATTCCCAAATAGCGTTATCATTTTTTTGTTTTCCAGGTTCCGTTTAATCATTTATATCTTAAACACTTCATGTGTTGCACTTGCTATGCAGTGACATCCAATAATAGAGGTAGAGATATTCTTTCTACTTTGCTCATGTACTTATTGTGCTGTCTCCCATCACTTACTTTTCACAGTAAAAAGTACCCTTTTCCCTCCAAAGATTAAACAATGCTTAGGATTTGAATCTTCTTCACCAACCTGTACTGTACAGGTGTAATTTCTTCTGTCTTCTGCCGTTTCTCGTCCTTGATCAGATGTGTCTCTAAACAGGGGATTGCTCCCTGTATCCATTAAGGTTTGCATATGCTTATACTGATACACTTTTATGTTATGTGGCTGTTATTGATGTATATGCTGATGTGAACGATTTATGTTTGGCTTAATTATAGCCTATCCATCCCTTTTCCACTTAATTGGATGTTTAGAATTATTAGCTCCAGCCCCTTTGTTAAGACTGATGTGTATAACTTGACACAATTATATAGTGAACTCTTACACTACTTGATCGTGACTCGATCCCTCAAGCTTTTAACAGACAATCATAAGCTAAACAGTATCATATTCATGGTGGAAAGTGATTACAATAATAATGATTTAATAATACCTCAATCTACTCTAGTTAGATGCAGCCTTTACTTGCATCTTACTAATATTGGCATTATTTCGCTCATGTCAGTATATATTACAGGCCATTCACCTTCTGTACTTTTGATTCTTTAGTTTCTGGTTGCTGAGGAGTTTCAGCAAGATTTAGATTATATATAAACATATTCTTTCTTTAAAGATTTTTTGTGGCTTCCTGCACCAATACAACAACAACAAAGCCTTTAGTCCCAAGCAAGTTGGGGTAGGCTAGAGGTGAAACCCATAAGATCTCGCAACCAACTCATGGCTCTGGCACGTGGATAGCAAGCTTCCATGCACCCCTGTCCATAGCTAGCTCTTCGGTGATACCCCAATCCTTCAGGTCTCTCTTAACGGACTCCTCCCATGTCAAATTCGGTCTACCCTGCCCTCTCTTGACATTCTCAGCACGCTTTAGCCATCCGCTATGCACTGGAGCTTCTGGAGGCCTGCGCTGGATATGCCCAAACCATCTCAGACGATGTTGGACAAGCTTCTCTTCAATTGGTGCTACCCCAACTCTATCTCGTATATCATCATTCCGGACTCGATCCTTCCTCGTGTGGCCACACATCCATCTCAACATACGCATCTCCGCCACACCTAACTGTTGAACATGTCGCCTTTTAGTCGGCCAACACTCAGCGCCATACAACATTGCGGGTCGAACCGCCGTCCTGTAGAACTTGCCTTTTAGCTTTTGTGGCACTCTCTTGTCACAGAGAATGCCAGAAGCTTGGCGCCGCTTCATCCATCCGGCTTCCTGCACCAATACATAATATTTTTTCCTGGGTGGAACTCAGTTCATTTTCTGCATCTATACAGGTCTCTTTCACATGTCAGTCTGTCAGACACCTTTATTTGTTAATCACCGGTTTACCTGAGACCAGCCTTTTCTACCCGTCATCAATTAACACAGTATTCAGCATGAGTTCCACTGGTTAGTGATTCAGTTCATCATTGCATGGCTTTATCTTTGTGCTGTAACAACAGCTGTTTCATGGACCGATATAATCCTCAAATGATTGCTTCAAAAGAGGATCAGACACAACTCAAAGGTATGTCATTGCTGATCTTCATTGATCTCACTGCTAAAAGTATTTTGAGCATCACCACTACTTAATAGTCACCACTCTGTACACTGTGTTTTTCACGCTACAGTTCGCTATCTTTTGCAAAGTGACTATAGTTCCATACTAACAGACATATTGCTAACCACGTGACATATGTGGTAAGCAATTCAAACTATTCCGAAAAAAAATAGACATATTGCTACACATTTTTTACAGTAGAAACTCTCATGAGGACAAGGGTAGTGACGCTGGTGTCTTTTGAAATATTCTCTGTCCTGGAGCTAGGATTGCCAGGGGGTCATAGGTGTTTTTCCTCTGTTGAAATGCGTCCCACCTAGCCCCATAGTGGGCTTTCCACTCGGGTTCTGTGGCGTAGTTTGGAAGATATTGCTTCACCCCAATACTTGCTTTGTTAGAGAACTCTATTATCTGGTTGTTCAGGTTCAGTGTACGCTTGATGCTGTGGGGGCCTATCGCCGAGGGTAGGAATCCCACCAGATAGAAAACTTCCTCATCTGGTATGACCACTGATGTTCGGTTGTCCCATCTGCATGAAACAAGATGAAAATACTATGACATGATGTATAAGAGTTTCTGAATGGGGTTTTTGATTTCGGTACATAAAGCAATTTACCTGGACTTGTTCACTGGGTAGAGCAATATGGGACCATTGTTGTTATCTTCGAGGATTTTCCCAAAGACCTGCTTTGCAAATGTATGGACAGTGCTTCTTGGGATGATGAGATTAAGCCATGGGTGTGGGACTTCCCACAAGCCCTTAGCTCTCAGCTTTATCTCAGAGGAGTGCACCCTATCCAAGAACTCCATGTAAGTGACGTCCGTGTGGAATAAGGACGGTGGTGTGTATCTGAGTTGAGATAGTAGTGCATGGACCTCCTGTAAACACATATACATATGGATTCAACCACTCAGGCCACCTGATAACACTATACACAAACATCTTTAGTAACACAAGGACAAATCATTGGCTCACCTGTTCCATGATGTCAGCTTCTTCAGGGTTGAAGTTCTTTGTCATCTCAAGGCAGAAGAGCACTTTTCTGTCTGTTTCAAACTGGCTAGCCCGTTCTGGGTCCTGTGGATTGAATGATGACCTCCAGTTGTTTAGGATGCCTGTTCTGTTTATGCTTACGAAACCTTCAATGTAGTCGAAGGTCTTCTCTGCTGAAATAAGCATCTCCTGATCCTCGGTGAAGCTCACGAAATCTAAGTAGAGAACTCTTATCCACCTTACCTGTTGTACATCCAATGAACTCATGAGCATATGCTTACTAAAATGTACTAGCATGGAGTTGTAACAAATGTGTTCTTTCGATTTACCATTTGTGGAGCAGGCTCAAGAGCGATCCTGGCCCGAGTAATGATGCCAAATTGACCTAGACCACCAAGAGCAGCATGGAAGAGATCAGAGTTCTGTTCTGGTGAGCAAGTGATAATATCACCTCTTCCTGCATTTGGAAATCATGGTAGAAAGTTAGCCACATTATTTACTCTCCTAGTTGTTCAAATCAACCTAATATATAGGTCAGTTCATACCAGTTACAATCTCCAGTTCGTTCACATTGCTGATCTGTGGACCATGCCGGAATGTCTGCCCGCTGACACCCGCATTTGACAACGTGCCCCCGACCGTAAGGTGGAGGTAGTCTGTCCATGACTTCGGCGCCAAACCATACTTCAACGTCTTTTTCAAGACATTTATCCAGAGTTCTCCACCTGAGGCATCCACATACGGTGATGCACCAGGATGCACCTGCATTTTGACACTCTGAAGAGATTCCATTCTGATGACAATCCCTCCAGCAGCCTGGGACTGCCCATATAGCGAGTGCCCATGTCCACGAGCTGCCACTGTGAGCGTGGAGTGCTCACCCATCAAGAACACATGCCTCACGGTTCTGGCAATGTCAGCCACTGAACCTGGGTGAAGCACAGCGACTGGCGGGAAACTGGAGAGGTTGCCGAAGTCCCTTGCAGCTGCAGGCAAGTCGTGGAAACTGAAATGGCCGTCAAGGGGGAGCGTCCCCAGGGATGCAAGCACATCATATTTAGGCACGTGCTCGGTTGTGACTCCGCTAAGCCCTAGCAACAGGAACAGCTTCAGGTACTGCAGGACTAATTGCTTCATGGCTCTTCTGTAGGTCAAGAATAAACAAGTTCAGTGGTGATGTTTTCAGGAGAAAGATGAAAGATGTGTAGCAGGGTAGTGGTTCACTGCAAGAGCAGAGGGATGGGAGTGGAGATGGAGGGAGGGCAGGGGATTTAAAGGAGAACTTGAAGGGTACGTATGTGGGCTGGTGCAGGTAGTGGTGTGGTCAAACAAGTCCAGGGCACTGTTTGGTACTAGAACCTGTGTGACTGTGTGAGGACAGGCTGCTAGGACAATTTGGATCAAAGATTATGTTGCAGTGGTGGAATGGTTCCATTCTAGAGTCTGGTATTCGTTCTTTCTGGCTTATGTTTTAAGCATCCTGCGACAACTGTCAGGAAGTGTATGGAGGAAGGGCAAAATGATGCATTCACTCAGTATGCTCTGTCTATCACTAAACATATCACTGACTGCACCTTGCCAGGGAGAAAGAAAACAAGGACATGGCACAGATGAAACAGAAGCAGTTAACAGACACAGATATTTAACTTGTGTACATGTGTATCTCAGCAGGATTGAACTTCTGATCAAGTCATCAGATGGTACTAACAAATTGATTCAAGTGGCAAACCTGATTGCTATCGAGCAGGCCCACTTGATCCCTCAAATTCAATTGATGTTCGGCAGGACAAGCCAAGATGTTATCTCTGTGCTTTTGGATTTGTGAGTGACAAGCATCTTGTTGAGCATATCTGATAAGGCTTATTCCCAGATGTTTTTTCAGATGCTGGTGGGACTGTTTTCTGACTTCATGCAAATCTATTTTCGCAGACATGTATATCGGTAAGAATCCTTCTGTCTGGCCATTTATAGACATGCTGATAGAAATATCCTTTTCAGCATTTTGAGTTCTAGAATTTGATATTTTGTGGTTGCAAAATCTTATGGACATGGATCACCTAGGCATTTTTCCTTTTTTTAGTGGTCAGGAGCTTTAGCTTGATATTGTAGAATCCCTTTGCCCACATGGCATTGCTCGCCACCTGAGCTAGTGACGCAATAGTCTTGCATGTTTCCCATCGGATTATCTGAAGGTTTTTCAGAATAAAAATCTCTGTTCTTATGGTAGCTTCTCTAAAATGTCAGAATTACTCAGGCCCTTGTTGTTTCCCGTATATTATGATATCTGTCTGAAGGCAATGTGAAATAATGTATGTAACAAACTGAATGTTCTGTCTTTTCTGTACTTTACATGTATGGTGATTAGAGAACATCTTTTGTATCATACGCGACAATCCTGTGGATAACCGGGAACTCCATGAAAAGGGGAATCAATAACTACCTACACCTTGTAAATCAAAGTGGAGGTGAGGGGACCGGGCAAATAAGCATTTACTTTTACTGGACACAAAAGATATTGTCAGCTGGATGATTTGATTCACGTCTCACTGATCATATGTTCTACTCCCTCCGTTCCCAAATATAAGTCTTTCTAGTGATTCCACCAAGTGACTACATACATCTGTATGTTGTTCCATTTGAAATGTCTAAAAAGACTTATATTTAGGAACGGAGGGAGTAGAAGACATCAACAGTGATTAGAGAATCTAAATAGACCGAACCATAGATCTATCATTCATATTAACATACCTTCAAATAGAACCAACCATAAATATATCATTTATATTAACATATCTACCCGGTCTTCAGTAGGTGTTCTATGTTCTATGGTGTGAGTGTGTGCGTCTACATTGTTCGGTGTTTCTCAAAAGAAAAGAAAAAAGGTAGCTCTTTCTTCAATACAGAGAAAAGGTAGTCACCAAGCAACGTATTATGGTACTAAGCCTTCTTCCCTGAGGAAACATATGGCAGTATAAGGAGAGCCGGGTCCAGTAAGGTCTCCTTGAATACCAGAAGCAATACTTTTTTTTTCTATGTGTCCATGTGTATTTTTTATCGTGGTACCATCAGTGTATTATTGGTATATCAATACATATATGGAAGGTTACATCCAATCCAATAGACTATGGTGTTGAATTCTGAAAGCCGTACCAATCATATACTCGACCTATTCAACCAGCCAGATTCCACTTTCACTGTCACTCATTGCGTGGTCTAAAATTTTGGAATGTGAAAAAAATTCTTACCACTCGAGATTTGGGGGATCATGGTATTGAAATCTGGAGTTATGCAATAAGCTGAAAGAACAATAGTCAATTGTCACGTGGTAGGTACTAGGGACAACGCTATATATTCTTTCTGAATATATACTCTACATAATTCGTGGCAGAAGTGGTATCCTAATCTTATCTTTGGCTGCAGGGATGTGGCTGGTGCCACCATTGATAATACCTAATATCACTATCCAAGAATGACTTATCAACACCTGAGCCCTGTTCATCTGAAAAGAAGTATTAGAGTTTGCTACGATATATGGGGTCTTGAGGTGTCAACTAGATGCCTCCAGGGAGTGTGCATCTTTTCCAAGAAAGCGGAAGGTAAAATTCTAATGGTAGACGAATATCGAAAATGTCCTTCTAAATGGTTTCTTTTAGTAAATATATCAACACCGGAGCTCTATGTACATCTGCAAAGAAGTATTAGAGTTGCTTTACAATATATAGGGTCTTGAGGTGTCAACTAGATGCCTGTAAGAGTAGCCGAATTTGTATGTACTAACCCAAGAAACACCTCACAACCCTTAGCCTATTAGTCATAGGTCACACAGAAACCATTTGCATTTTCCCAAACAATTTGTTTCTCCTAAGCTTTGTAGAGAGATTTCTTCTTTTGTTTGAACTAATATAGATGCTGAATAGAAACGTGCCCATCTCCATTAGAAAGCTACCACTACCCCCACATGGTAGGCTGAGTCCAGAATGGAGATTAGATTCCCTGATCCATGACATGCAATTCAGAAAGGTGACATTGATCTGCATCTGCATGCCTCTTTTGTGACAGAATGCTTTCAGTTGTTCCTTTGCTGTTTCCATCCACGCTGTCGATTACCAGTAGGCTCGGCGCCTGATCACAGTAGGAGTCCCCCACACATCGCCAGATCAGTGGATGGGGGCCACCCACTGCCGAAATCGGTGGATGGTAATTGGGCAGGTTGTTGGCTCTGCTTTTGGTATGGAATGCAACCTTGGATCTCCCTGACCCAGTTCTCTGTCAGCCGTTCATGCTGCTGTCACCAGAAACATCTACGCAGCTTCCTTTTACTTGGGATCATTTTAAAGATGGAATAGTGTGTAAGGTAAGGTAGGCTGCTGAACGGTGATAGTGCGAACTGGCCAAACTCCTACAGCTCCAAGAACTCACAAGGAAAACAGGAGTCGGACAGGGACAATTTCACCACTTTCAGGAGCCCTGAATCGGAAAACACTCGTGAAGCAAAGCTTCTTGTGCAGAACCAACATATCTATAGCACAAAAGGTGGATCCGGAGCCTAGCCAAACAGGGCCCTTGTTCCAACTTCTACCGATCGGCTGCAGGGCTGTGGTAGAAACAAGAGCGAAGATTTATAATTGATTATATCATCTGTTGTTTCTGAACTCTTGCTGCTCGTTTGAGTCATGACTTCAGGTAGCTAATTTTACCTGAATGCGTTCTTAGGTAACTGTTTGCCATGAAAAAGGTAAATTCTCAAATATAAGAAAAGGGGAGAAACCACCCACCTTTTACTTGAAAGTGGGTGAGGACTGAACCTGGCTATGTGCAACCTCGCTTCCCTAGCTAGTTCAACTCCAGGAGAGTTCTCAGGTTCTCGTGATATGGGATGTGAACTGTCCTGTTTCAACATTATTTAGTAAAAAGAATTAAGTTTAGCCAAAAGCTGGTCTGAGTTATTTTCCTATTTCTACTCTTGAATTTTCTGAAAAAACAATGAGCTGATATTTCATATGATCATATTTTTAGTTTTAGAAAAGGTTTTGTTATCCAAATTCTATGCTAATAATGCTTTTTGGAAATAAAACTTATGCTAGTATAAAAATTAAGAAAAAAAGTTGGAACTAGATGCTACTCCCTCTGTTCTAAAATATATGGTGTATTTATTTTTTCAAAATTTAAACATGTGCATGTTTGACCATGTTTTTAGAAAAAATATATCAATATCTACAGTACAAAATTGGCATCATTAGATCCATCACGAAAAGTGTTTTCATGTTTCATTTATTTTGTATTATAGATGTCGATATTTTATTCCATAATCTTGGTCAAACATAAGCAAGTTTAATTTCCATGAAAATCGACACACCTTATGTTCTGGACGGAGGAGTATCGAGCTTCTCCATTTCTGGCTTCAAAACTAGGCGTGCTCTGGAGTGGCGGAGTGCCCTCCCTTTGAAAGCTGGAGCCAGAAAATCATCCAAGATCCCAGTAAAAATGCTATTTTTGCCCCCGCAAAAAAAGTTATTTCTGCCCGTCCAAACTGTATGTATAGTTGGTAATAAATTATTACTCGTGAAGGGGACATTTTGGTTCCAACATATGAAAAAACCTGTACGTAGTTTGTAAAGAAATACTGTTCGTGTCGGGACATTTTGGTTCCAACATGGCAGAAAGCGAGAGATGGCGAAAAGGCGAGCAAGATGGAGGCCTGGGAGTGATTTGTCGCCCGGCCCGGCCTTAGAATTGCAGGTAAGTGGACTCCGATGGGCCCACGGTTCACGTGCAGGGTTTGAAACAAATTCTGACTTTGGCACGTTTCGGTGCTGGCGTGTCGACTGCCGGGCATAACCCATAACTGTAAGGGCCCATTTGATAGATACTTTTAGAACGACTACGTACAATCAAACCACTTTCTAAAAAAAAAGAACACTTTTGCCGAACTTTACCGCAGCAGTCATCAGTAGTACTATGTACGTAATAAGCAAATTAAAAAGTTAGCTGTATCTACTGCTTTGCAACGTAGAAATCCAACATGGTTTTGAAGAAAGACGTAACATATATAATTGGGAACATATTTCAGGGCAACATTATAGGACAATTCATGTAGATTATGTTTGCGGCGGATTTACAAGACATGACAATCCAGTCCTGTAGCATTTTTCTTTGTTATTTTCAACTTTTTAGGTTAATGCTTTCAAGTGCCCCTTACGGTTTTTTTATCTAAACTGTGATCATAGTTTTTGACATTATTTTTAAGTTAGAAAATGTGTCCTTTGGCTGCGCCCGTTGATTTTTTTTTTATTTTTTTTTTGCGAGGAAAACTTTTGATCTATTTATCAACTATCAAGGTAGTACAGAGCACATCAGAAGTAAAAAAAAAATACATCTAGGCCTGTAGACCATCTAGCAACGATTACAAGCACTGGAGCGAGCCGAAGGTCCGCCGCCTTCGCCCTCCCTCCCGTTGATTTTTTTTAACATGGTAAAAAACCAGATGCTCATACATACGCACATACACTCACCTCTATGAGCGCGCGCGCACACACACTCTATCTCTATAAGCACCTTCGAGAGGTTGAGCCGGCACATCATCTTGAAATTGAGAAGTCGTCGCAAGCGCCTTTGTGGTCTAGGACATTCCTGTCGACTACGACGACCTAGGACGGCCTCTTCTTCTTTCTAGCAACTGAATGCACATCACTGAAATGACTGAAATGAATCCAGAAAAATGTGAGCACAAATGCAAAGTCTAACTTGAAACCTGTTGAGTTGGTTTCACCGGAAATAACTTAACATCTGTTGACTATATATGTATATTATGTAATGATGTGTGTTCGTGATATCATGTGCTATCCTGGGTGTATGGGTGTGCCATCTTTCGTGGATTAATAAATGATCTAAATCAACAAAAGTCACCAGCAAACCACCTTTTCATTTCCTACAAAAAGACCGAGCGTTGCTAGAAAGAAGAAGAGGCCGTTCTGGGCCATCGTGGTCGCTCCAGCGGTGCTCCAGGCAAGAAAGTTCTCGTTCCTCGCATCATGCTTAGCCTTTTTGAATTTATTTACCTAGCTTCCGCTTGATTCAAATTGAGTCCTAGTGTGGCCTCATATGTTAACATTCCGACAGCGTTAAATGGATCTGGGGACGGCAGGTTGGCAGTGGGCATCTAGGTGGCAGAAACCAATGGAGTGATGACTGTTGGGCTGTTGGCTGATAATTGGGTTGGCTAGGACATGTACCAAAATATGCTTGAGCTTGAGATGGCTTAGACTAGCCACAATGGAAAGTAATATACACTACTAGTAACATACACATATCTTAGACTATGTTACTACTTTCATAATGGGTAATAACATAAATGTGGTGTCATGCAAAACTTCATTTATTAGGTTATAGACTTATATTGCATTGGGACATGTGATGTTACAGTAACTAACTAAGTTACTCAAACTACCTCTCTTCTCATTAACTCATTACAACATAAGCAAATTTGTTGAGTTGGACTCGATCTTACTGCTGAATTTACTCCCACTGTGGCTAGTCTTACGCGCACAAAGTTTGCTTAGCTAGGCACGAGCCTAGTCCTACGCAAACCCTATTTGGTGAACGATCTAGTGGTTGCAGCTTATAGCTCAGTAGTGGGCTTGGTTGGTTTGGTAGTTGGGCACGTGTAGGCTAATTCACGCGCACCCTATAATGTAGACAGGCAAGGTGTCCTCTAAGAAGCAAACATGATTTTTTTTTTCTAGTTAGCTCCGTCCTTGTGGCAAGTAATAGGATCAAAGATATGCAGATCTCGCAATGTTTTTTCCGCTGGATAATGCTATTTTCAACGCAAGTTTCATTGTCTATATCACCACTTTTCGGATCTCTTATCGTACTCGATTATAACGTGTCGAATTATGGTTATTCCTATGATCCATATTCATACAAATGGCACTCGAGTCTAGGAAAAAACCAACTAGGCATCTTATGCTCACCTATTAATCATTTATTGCGTGGTTTTGCGGATCTATTTAGTGATCTCGTCTATGCTTTTTGAATATTCAATAATAAATGGTTGTATGCATCGATCAATGTAGGGTCCAGAGGTTTATCCTCCTTTTCACGAAAAAAGCTAATTGCCTTTGTGGGACGCAAGTCCTAGGAAATAGAACCACGAAGCATGTATTGATGGTTGGCTACCCAAGGGCGGTCTTTTATATTGTCAGAGTTTTAGTGAAAAAGGAGTTGCGTCAAGTGACAAGCGTAGCTATGTGGTTGGTGAAGGAGTCCTGGATTAGGGGGTGTCCGGATAGCCGAACTATCACCGTTGGCCGGACTCCTGGACTGTGAAGATACAAGATTGAAGACTTCGTTCCGTGTCCGGATGGGACTTTCCTTGGCGTGGAAGGCAAGCTTGGCGATACGGATATGTAGATCTCCTACCATTGTAATCGACTCTGTGTAACCCTAACCCTCTCCGGTGTCTATATAAACCGGATGGTTTTAGTCTGTAGGACGAACAACAATCATACCATAGGCTAGCTTCTAGGGTTTAGCCTTTTTGATCTCGTGGTAGATCTACTCTTGTACTACCCATATCATCAATATTAATCAAGCAGGAGTAGGGTTTTACCTCCATCGAGAGGGCCCGAACCTGGGTAAAAACATCGTGTCCCTTGTCTCCTGTTACCATCCGCCTAGACGCACAGTTCGGGAACCCCTACCCGAGATTTGCCGGTTTTGACACCGACATTGGTGCTTTCATTGAGAGTTCCTCTGTGTCGTCACCTTTAGGCCCGATGGCTCCTTCGATCATCAACAACGACGCGGTCCAGGGTGAGGCTTTTCTCCCCGGACAGATCTTCGTATTCGGCGGCTTTGCACTGCGGGCCAATTCACTTGGCCATCTGGAGCAGATCAAAAGCTACGCCCCTGGCCATCAGGTCAGATTTGGGAGTTTGAACTACACGGCTGACATCCGCGGAGACTTGATCTTCGACGGATTCGAGATGCTCGACTTCGACTCCGAAGACATCGACGGTATGGACGACGATGCAGGAGACAACCAAGAATCAGCGCCTACAGGGCACTGGAAGGCCACCTCGTCATACGACATATACATGGTGGACACCCAAAAGATGGGAATGGCAATGGAACAACGGAGGATGACCCCTCCAAGAAACAGCCCAAGCGTCGGCGTCAGCGGCGCCGCTCTAAATCCCGCCACAGCAAAAGCGGTGATTCCGGCAAGGGAGATAATAACACCCCGGACAGTGCCGAAGATAACCCCCTCCAGCAGGATTCAGCATAGGAGGAGGGAGAAGCCAGCCCTCATGATAGAGCGACAGACAGAGAGGTAGAGGACGATAATTATATGCCTCCCTCCGAAGATGAAGCAAGCCTCGACGACGACGAATTTGTCGTGCCCGAGGATCCCGTCAAACAAGAGCGTTCTAAACGCAGGCTTATGGCCACGGCAAGCAGCCTCAAGAAAAAGCAGCAGCAGCTTAGAGCTGACCAAGACTTGCTAGCTGACAGATGGACCGAAGTCCTTGCAGCCGAAGAGTACAAACTCGATCGCCCCTCTAAGAGCTACCCAAAACGTAGGCTGCTACCCCAATTAGAGGAGGAAGCACCCAAACCTACATCACCAACGCATGACGCGGCCGACCGGCCACCTCGTGGCCGCGACAGAGAGGCCCCTAGGCCCACCACTAAAGCTGCACACCGGTGTCGCTCGAAAAGTACAAAGCCACGGGGAAATGCGCCAGACTTGCAAGACATATTGGAGGACAAGGCAAGGCAAATAAGATCGATCTACGGATCGCATGGGCACCCCACGACACGTGATGACAACCGTCACGCCGGATACAGCAATTCCGGTCGGGCCGAACACAGTAGACAAAGCTCATTTGAGCTGCGTCGTGATATAGCCCAATACAGAGGCGCCGCACACCCACTATGCTTCACGGACAAAGTAATGGATCATCAAATCCCCGAGGGTTTCAAACCCATAAACATTGAATCATACGATGGCACAACAGATCCTGCGATTTGGATCGAGGACTATCTCTTTCACATCCACATGGCCCGCGAAGATGATCTACATGCCATCAAATACCTCCCACTCAAGCTTAAAGGACCAGCTCGGCATTGGCTCAACAGCTTGCCAGCAGAATCAATTGGTTGTTGGGAAGACCTGGAAGCCGCATTCCTTGATAACTTCCAGGGCACATATGTGCGACCACTAGACACTGATGACCTAAGCCACATAATTCAGCAGCCAGATGAATCGGCCAGACAATTCTGGACACGGTTCTTAACCAAGAAAAATCAAATCGTTGACTGTCCGGATGCAGAGGCCCTTGCAGCCTTCAAACATAACATCCGCAACGAGTGGCTTGCCCGGCACCTAGGACAGGAAAAGCCGAAATCCATGGCAGCCCTCACATCACTCATGACCCGCTTCTGCGCGGGAGAGGACAGCTGGCTAGCTCGCAGTAACAACCTGACCAAAAACCCTGGTAGTTCGGATACCAAGGACAACAATGGCAGGTCACGTCGCAACAAGCACAAGCGCCGCATTAACGACGATAATACTGAAGATACGACAGTCAATGCCGGATTCAGAGGCTCTAAACCCGGTCAGCGGAAAAAGCCGTTCAAAAGAAATACTCAGGGCCCGTCCAATCTGGACCGAATACTCGATCGCTCGTGCCAGATACATGGCACCCCCGAAAAACCAGCCAACCACACCTACATGGATTGTTGGGTATTCAAGCAGGCAGGCAAGTTAAATGCCGAAAACAACGACAAGGGGCTGCATAGCGATGACGAGGAGGAGCCCCGGCCGCCGAACAATAGAGGACAGAAGGGCTTTCCCCCACAAGTGCGGATAATAAACATGATATACGCAACCCACATACCCAAAAGGGAGCGGAAGCATGCACTAAGGGACGTATACACGATGGAGCCAGTCGCCCCAAAGTTCAACCCGTGGTCCTCCTGCCCGATCACTTTTGATCAAAGGGACCACCCCACTAGCATCCGCCATGGTGGATTCGCCGCATTGGTTCTTGACCCAATCATTGACGGATTTCACCTCACTAGAGTCCTGATGGACGGCGGCAGCAGCCTGAACCCGCTTTACCAGGATACAGTGCACAAAATGGGCATAGACCCCTCAAGGATTAAAACCACAAAAACGACCTTTAAAGGCGTCATACCAGGTGTAGAGGCCAACTGTACAGGCTCAATTACACTTGAAGTGGTCTTCGGATCCCCGGATAACTTCCGAAGCGAGGAATTAATCTTCGACATAGTCCCATTCCGCAGCGGCTATCACGCACTGCTCGGACGAACCGCATTTGCAAAGTTTAATGCGGTGCCGCACTACGCATACCTCAAGCTCAAGATGCCAGGCCCTCGAGGAGTAATCACGGTCAATGGAAACACCGAACGCTCTCTCCGAACGGAGGAGCATACGGCGGCCCTCGCGGCGGAAGTACAAAGCAGCCTCTTAAGGCAACTCTCGAGTTCGACTACTAAACGTCCGGACACCGTCAAGCGCGCCTGGAGTAACCTACAACAAGACCGCCTGGCACGTTCCGAGCACGCGTAGCAATGCGGCCCCAACCCCAGCCCTCGCGAAATCGCGAGACCAGTACCACGCGTACATAACTACGCTCTGGAGATACCATGGGCATAGGGGGAGGGGCACGACCACGGCATGCCCAAAGTGCGGCTCAACCACACAAGGGGCTCCCAATTGTGTCATTTTTTTCTTATTCTCAGGACTCCGTTTTCCAGAAGCCCTGTCCGGCAATAGAATCGCCGAACTCACGATGCAACAGCCAGGGAAGCAGAAAAGCTACGTCGAGTGTCCAGGTGGTCTCTATTACGAGCAGTATACCTGTTTTACATACTATCCCGTAGCCTACCCCCGGAGGGGGACATGTTAAATAGTCCCATCCCTTGCTTATCGCACTATTTGCATCATTCTGCTTTCATTGCAGTATCTTTTGAATAAACAATACATAGCTTCTGCTTATTATTGCATTTCTTTTTTCTTTATAAATGTCCATCTATGACATGTTGCACCCGTACAACTTGGTACGGTCAATACACCATGGGCTTAAGTACCCCACAACATGGTGTGATACGTCCGAACACTTTCACAAGTGCGGCACCCCGAACTTATAGCATTATATGCATCGGCTCTGAATCATGTCTTGGTTCAATAGTTGGGTTAGCCCGGCTCCTATGTTTTGGTACCTTACGTTCCGTTATATCGGCTAAGGTAGCGCTGGGAGAACCACTGCGATTGTGCCCCGGTTGAGTTGGCTTGAGCACCTCAGTGGAGAAAGCTAAAACTGACCGTCATGATAGGGCGAGAGCCGGTCGCTGCTCGAGAGGTTTTTCGGGTCCCTAAAGACTCATGCCGCTTAGAGCGAGGAGTCGGCATTGTCCGGCCAAGGCGTGGATAGCGCCCCGAACTCGGTCTTCTGAATACCAGGGGCTTCGCCGAAATTTAAAATTATAGAATTCTATGGCTAAGTGAGAGTGTTCAAGCATTATAGTCTGGTTGCCTCGTTTGTCGTGTTGAACGCCTCCCTCGAAGGACCCAAGAATGGGAACAAGAGCGCTCAAGTTTATCCCGAACACCCCAGCACTCGTGGCATGGGGGCTGAAGCGAACGACTCGCCATCTCTCAAATTTGATAAACGGCCGCACAGAAGGTAATATTTTAAATTAACAAGCGTTTCTTAGTGCATATGAACAAAGTTTTGAGCGTACAGGATAACAAATGCGAGTCTACTCAAAAATTATATCTTTGGAGCATTCACCCGCTATAAGGCGGGCACCCTTCAGGACGCCCTTATAGTACATCTCGGGCTTGCGATACTCCTTGCCCGGCGGTGGTGCGTCCGTCACAAGCTTCTCGGCGTCCATCTTGTCCCAGTGCACTTTAGCACGGGCAAGGGCCCGACGGGCACCTTCAATGCAGACGGAGCGCTTGATGACTTCAATCCATGGACAGGCGTCCACCAGCCGCCGCACCAGACCGAAGTAGCTCCCAGGCATGGCTTCTTTAGGCCACAACCGAACTATGAGGCCCTTCATGGCCTGTTTGGCCACCTTGTGGAGCTCGACCAGCTGCTTCAGCTGGTCGCTCAGGGGCACCGGATGTCCGGCCTCAGCATATTGAGACCAGAACACCTTTTCTGTCGAGCTCCCCTCCTCGGCTCGGTAGAACGCGGCAGCATCAGACACACTACGGGGCAGATCGGCGAACTCTCGTGGAGAGCTCCGGATTCGGGTAAGTAACAGATAATTCACTTTTACATGCTTGCTTTGCATAAATAATGCCTTACCCGCCGCTATCTTCTTTATCGCCTCGATCTCCTGGAGGGCCTTCTGGGCTTCGGCCTTAGCGGCTTTGGCACTCTCAAGAGCCAAGGCGAGCTCGGACTCTCGAGTCTTCGAGTCACGCTCCAAACTCTCATGTTTTTCCACGAGAGCCTGGAGCTCTTGCCGCACGTCCGCCACCCGCGCCTCCTGCTTCTCTCGCTTGGTGCACTCCGCGGCCGCATTGTTTTTGGCCTTGGACACCGCTTCCTTCAGGGTCGCCACCTCGTTTGTGGCCCCTACAATACCCACGTTATTCCTGTCATTTTTTGCAACCAAATCCTTTCTATAAGGTATTACTTTAATAAGGTATTGCTTACCTTCCTTGTCCTCGAGCTGCTTCTTGGCAAGGCCGAGCTCGTTCTCGGACCGCTCGAGGCTCTCCTTCAATGCATTGACCTCCGCAGTCAGCACGGCAGAGGTTAGTAGCGCAGCCTGCATTCCCATATTGACATATTTATGTTAGACTCCTGCGTATATCTTTTTAGATCCTCAGCTCGACTTTTCTTTCCGAACACCAAACTGAGCATCAGGGGCTACTGTCTATGCGGTAATATTCTTACATATCTTAAAAACTTACCTCAAAGCCTGTTAGAAGGCTGGTACAGGCTTCAGTCAGCCCGCTCTTGGCGGACTGAACTTTTTGGATCACCGCACTCATGATAGTGCGGTGCGCCTCATCGATGGAGGCGCCGTTAAGTGCCTCCAGCAAGCTATCCGGTGCCTCCGGTTGGACGGATGCCACCGGCGTCGCAGTCTTGCCCTTCTTATGAAGGGACCGCCCGTCAAACTCCGGAACCACTCAAGGTTCCGGTGCGGAGTCCGACCTAGGGCCGGACTTAGAACCCCCTGGGGTTTGATCCCCCTTATGCCCAAAGTCCGGGAGGTTGCCTTGCGGCACCTTCGGGACCTCCTCCTCCTGGCTGGGCCCCTTTTGGGACCCCACCTCGGTGTCATCAGCAGCGCGAGGAGAGGAGGCGGCCAGAAGTGAAGTGATGTTCACGTCCGACGGAGCCAGGGAGCCGCTCGTTGAAATGTCGAGCCCATCCTTGGGCGGGCTGCAGGGTTGTATTCGACGTTAGGAGATTCTATGCGACAAACGAAACGCCATGAATTATTCTGGTATCCGGACACTTACGATGTCGCCAGGGGCTTAGCCCTCGGTGGCCACTCCTCTTCGCTGTAGTCGGCGTTGGTGGAGTAGTCCGGAGGAAGGGTCCTTCCCTTCTTGGACCCTCCGGCCTTCCCAGTTGGGGAGGCCTTCCTTTTCTTCTCTCCTCCGCTGGGGGAGAAGCCTCTTTTTTCTCCTCCTCGTCTTCGCGGGAGGAGTCCGCCTCGGAGTCATCGGACAATGAGTCCGATAACACCTGACGCCGGGAACTCTTTCGGGTTCCCGTGGCCTTCTTCTTGGCATTCTTATCCGGCACCACGTGAGGTGCCGGAACCAGCAGCCCCGTCAATCGGGCGTCCGCTGGGTCTTCTGGTAAGGGAGCCGGACAGTTAACCTACCCGGACTTCTTCTGCCAGGCCTGTCAAAGGTAAGGGAGTTTAGATCCCGCATAGAGTCAAACTATGAAAAACAAATGTCCTGTAAAGGGTAAAATAGCTTACCTCGCTGGCTTGACGCTGCGAGCTGAATCCGCGATCTTCGGTAGCGGATGCGGGAGCCTCGGCGCTCTTGAACAGCACCTTCCAGGCATCTTTGTACGTAGTGTCGAAGAGCCTGCTCAAAGTTTGGTGTTGTGCCGGATCAAACTCCCTCAAGTTGAAGGGCCATTGTTGGCACGGGAGGATCCGGCGGATGAGCATGACCTGGACTATGTTGACGAGCTTGATCTTCTTGTTCACAAGGTTTTGGACGCAGGTTTGGAGTCCGGTCAGCTCTTGCAAATCATCCCACGTTAGGCCCTTCTCTTTCCAGGAGGTGAGCCGTGTGGGGATGCCAGATCGGAATTCGGGGGCCGCTGCCCATTCAGGGTCACGCGGCTCGGTGATGTAGAACCACCCTGATTGCCACCCTTTGATGGTTTCCACGAAGGCGCCCTCGAGCCATATGACGTTGGGCATCTTGCCTACCATGGCGCCTCCGCACTCCGCCTGCTGGCCGCCCACTACCTTCGGCTTGACATTGAAGGTCTTCAGCCATAAGCCGAAGTGGGGCTTGATGCGGAGGAAGGCCTCGCACACAACGATAAACTCTGAGATGTTGAGGATGAAATTCGGGGCCAGATCATGGAAATCCAGGCCGTAGTAGAACATGAGCCCCCGGACAAATGGATGGAGTGGGAAGCCCGGTCCGCAGAGGAAATGGGGAAGGAACACCACCCTCTCATGGGGCCTGGGGGTGGGGACGAGCTGCCCCTCGTCTGGAAGCCGGTGCGCAATGTCGTTGTGCAGGTATCCGGCTTTCCTCAACTTTTTGATGTGCCCCTCCGTGACGGAGGAGGCCATCCACTTGCCTCCCGCTCCGGACATGGCTGGGGAAGGTTGAGGCGAGATGTGCGGACTTGGGCGCTGGAGCTCGAGTGCGCGGAAATGGATAAGCAAAGGAGGAAGAAGGCGTAGGTAAAAAGGTGGATCCTTATCCCCTTATATGGACGGACGAAACTGTGCGTCCCCACCAGCCTGATAAAACTCGCTTATCTCCCAAGCGCCGTAACCAATGGCGCGGTTGGATTACCCACGCCCGTATTGATGAGAATCCCGGAATAAGGGGACACGATCTCTGCTTTGACAAGACGTGCTAAAGAAACCGCCTCGCTAAACACGCTGAGGTGGGACAGTAAAAATGATTCCAATAAAGGCTTGGCCGTGGTGTGACGTCACGCCGCAGAATACGTTGGCAGATTGAATTTGTGTAAAGATTATTCTCTCTACGGTGGTATGTGGAACTTATTTTGCAGAGCCGGACACTATCCTTGTGTTTAAAATCTTCTATGAAGTATTCAGAGAAGGAACCCGCCTTGCAATGCCGAAGACAATATGCGCGCCGGACTCGTCGTCATTGAAGCCTGGTTCAGGGGCTACTGAGGGAGTCCTGGATGAGGGGGTGTCCGGATAGCCGAACTATCACCATTGACCGGACTCCTGGACTGTGAAGATACAAGATTGAAGACTTCGTCCCGTGTCCGGATGGGACTTTCCTTGGCGTGGAAGGCAAGCTTGACGATACGGATATGTAGATCTCCTACCATTGTAACCGACTCTGTGTAACCCTAACCCTCTCCGGTGTCTATATAAATCGGAGGGTTTTAGTCCATAGGACGAACAACAATCATACCATAGGCTAGCTTCTAGGGTTTAGCCTCTTTGATCTCGTGGTAGATCTACTCTTGTACTACCCATATCATCAATATTAATCAAGCAGGAGTAGGGTTTTACCTCCATCGAGAGGGCCCGAACCTGGGTAAAAACATCGTGTCCCTTGTCTCCTGTTACCATCCGCCTAGACGCACAGTTCGGGAACCCCTACCCGAGATCCGCCGGTTTTGACACCGACAGTTGGTAAACACTTTCCTATACTCACAGTGGTTAGGTAAGTATTGGGATCGATACTTCCTGCAGAAATACTATAATGACTGACAATACTGACTCGATAGAGTGGCAGCGTGACCGGATGTTTTAGTAGGGTCACACATGAAAATTTTAACCAGTTTCGGGCCCTCATGGTTGAGGTAAGACCAAACTCCTACCTTTGCTTTGATTGATTGTGGGGAAATGCCTCATGCGAGAGGTTACAATATTAGTGGGTTTGTTGCTACCGAGACGATGGCAGGATGTCAAATGCCTGAACTACCCCTAGCCCCGCCTTATAAAGGGGGACAAGGTCTAGGGTTACATGCTTTCCTAACCAACCTACAGCCCCGATCGGTTGAAGGGTCCTTGGGTTGCACACGAAGATAAAGAAGCTTCCAGAAGGAGGGCTTCCTACGTAGCCAGAGGTACTTAAGGATACCTTTGACTGTTGGACAGTTTCTAGTTAAAACTTTCACAATTTTTATAAGCGCGGGAATTGAACATGGCTTAAATAAAATACCATTTCAACTCCTAAAATACCATAAAACTTCTCAATAACCAAATTATCAATATAAAGCTTAGGGTTTTCTCAGCCCATTTACACATTTTTTTAAATACAAATTTATGTTCCAATGCTTAAATGGACTTTATTAATATCCTGAAATACATTTAGGGTATTAATAACTCCTGTAAATATTTTTTAAGCACCCAAAACAAAGTTATCATAATATTCAAAGTATTTCCAACATTCTATGAAGAAGTCATTTTATCTTGTCCCTTTTCCTTTTATTTGGAACTTGGAAATGACTTTAAATATTTATAAAACCACATATGCATTATGAATCATATTTTAATATTTCCAACTTATTTATTTGGGGAATTCATACTATCTCCCCTCACTTTATTAAATATATAGTTCGAAAACATTCAAATACATCAAAAAGAGAACGACTATGTCCAACTAAATACTTTTCTTAGCTTTTGGGTAGGTCATTTTATTCCCTCTATTTTGGAAAATAATTTAGTGAGTCAAAACCAAAGTTTTAACTTGAAGAAATTCTTCCCATCTTTAAATTCATAATTTGGATAGTCATGTTTATCCACTCCTTAAAAGGATTCAACTAGATTGGGAAAAAGTGTCAAAAAATCCAAAGAAAAAATTTAAAACCTTGAGAAAATTCAACTTAGTAATAATTAATAACATTCCAGATTCTGAATTTTTGGGGATATTACAGCTTTGAACGTTCTGGCCTCCGCAGCTTTTCATTCCTGCCAAGTCGGATGCCAAGTGCTCCGACGTTCAGGCCTTCCAACTACCTGGGTCGGGTCATGGTCTTAGCCTAATCAGGCAATGGTTCCGTGCAACCTAGAAGTCTTTTCTTTTTTCATAGATTCTTTTATTCAAAATGTTTTATCTCTTAAACCATGTATTCAAATTCCGAACCATTTTCACCGTTGGATTTCTCACGGCGAGATCTTCGAAACTAGATCCCATACTAATAGGTTTCGCTGAACTTTTTGTTATAAAAAACAGAAGAAGAAGAAAACCAAAGCCGAAAGCACATTTTTTTCTTCACTTTTTCAAGAAGTACAACTATGCTTCTCGCGGAAGCAAATTTATGCCTCCATGAGAAGCAAATCTATGCTTTTTGTGGAAGCAACAAAACATGTTTTTTTATTTCCGAGAAGCACAACTGTGCTTCTCGCGGAAGTAAATCTGTGCCTCTAGGGAAAGCATTGCTTCTCATGGAAGCCAAAAAAAGAGTTTTTTTTTCTCTTTTTGGGAGGCACAATAGTGTCTCTGGGGAAACAAGTTTTTGTTTCCACGAGAAACAAATCCGTACTTCTAGTGGAAGGAAAAGAACATGTTTTTTCTTTTATGAGAGATACAATTGTGTTTCTCGCAGAAGCAAATCCATGCCTCCACGAAAAGCAAAATGCTTCTCGTTTTTCTCTGAGAAGCACAACTGTGCTTCTAGCTGAAGCAAATATGCGCTTCCGAAGCAAATATGTGCTTCACGTAGAAGCGAAAAAATCGCGCAATTCTTTTACGATTTTTTTTCAAAACCTACGGAAAGACCAGACGAAAACCCAAAAACTGAAAAAAGGAAAATAAAATAATCTAAAACACGAAAATGCGTGCAAAAAAATAAAAAATAAATCCTTAGGGAGTGTCCAACATGCGACATGTGGCACCGGCTAGACGCACCACTTGATACGCCCTGCTGCAAGGAGTACCCCTTTACTAGTTGCTCTCCTATACCCCTCATGGCACGAGATGACAGGAAACCTCGCTATAGGGAGACAATGCTTGGCTAGCCCAGCAGGGCCGTAGGTTATCACGCTGACGTCACGCCGATGTCACACTAATTTTGTTTATTCTTATTTTTTCCTTATTCTTTATATTTCTAGTTCAAATGAATATATTTTAAAAACTTAAATTTACTTATAAAAAATTTAAAACTATGATTGTGAAAGAAGTTAACATAGTATAAAATATGTTACCGCAATTAATAGAACAATGTGTATAACTTCCAAAAAAATGTGGCGACCATGAAAAAATTGTTTGTGCGATTACAAAATTGTATGTGAACTTTTTGAAAAATATGTATAGAATGTAAAAAAAAATTGGCATACTGCAAAAAGTTGTTTCCTACCATTTATAAAATTGTATGTGACACTTTAAATAAATGTTAGTGTCTTGTTAAAAAATGATTGTGACATTTAAAAAAATATTTATATAATGTATGAAAACATTCGCGTAATTTTAAAAAATTTCTATTACCATTAGAAAAATGTATCAGTGTGTATTTAAAAAAATATTGATCATGTATTCAAAAAAAGTGTTTATAGCATATATTAAATAAAGAAAATGTACAATGTTCATTTGGAAAAGGTTCAATGTGTATCAAAAAAATGTTTACGTGTACACTAAAAAATGAATATTGTGTACTAAAAGAAGTAGCCATGTGTTAAAAGTGAAAAGCAATAAAAAGCGACAAAGTTTTAAAAAAAGAACAACCGACGAACAGAAGAAAAATGAAAAAAAAGTAAACCTATAACAAATAAAAAAAGAAAAGCCTAAAAAACCCGAAAAACAAAGAAAGCTAAATTATAACGGAGAAAACAAAAAAACCGGTGAAGAAACAAAAAAAGAAAACTTCAAAATAAAATATAATAAAATAAAATAAAAGAGTTATAAACCCATGAAAACCCGACCAAAACAATGAAAACCGGTCAATCGAAAACTGCAGAGAAAAACCCGACCCATAACTGTGAAAAACCGAACGAAAAGTCAAAGAAAGAAAGGCACCAACTGCTATAGTAGTGGGTTAGCCTTGTCGCGCCGTGCCGAGGCGTGGGGACTATCCATCTCGCTTTAGCTCCGTCATCGTGTATGGGGCTCGGCTATGTGCCGCTCGTTGCGAGTCCTACTATGGGAAGACTTGTATGAGATCTCACATTAGGTGAGATCGGAAAATCAATGTAAAAAAAATCATTTTTAGACATTAAAAAATACTGAAATTATTTGACAACATCCCTGTGGGGTATGTCTACAACTCCAAAAAAATAGCTCAAAACTCGATGTATATTTAGAGATTCAAAAGAGACAAATTCAAATGTGAATAGTGTCAGCTTTGGGTGAATAGTACTTTGACACTTATTCACGCCTGATTTTGTCTTTTTTGTTTCTATTAATATTGGTTAAATTAGGAGCTGAAACTTTTTGAGTTTGTACGTCAAATATTAATCTACCATTTCTTTTAGAATGTTTGAACATGTAATTCATTTCCAAAAGAATCGATCTCATTGATCTCACCTCATATGAGATCTCACACAAGTCTCCTCCGTCCTACTAGGGCTTGCCTGCTGGGATCAGGTTTTGGGCCAGCCAGTAGCCATGGCTCGTCTACTGATGTCATGTTACTTTGTTTTTCTGTGTTGTTCTTCTGTTAGTTTTAGATTTATTCATCTATTTACTTTTGTTTACATTTCTAAGTAGTCCAAATATATAAACCCAAAATACTTTGCATAAAATTTAAAAATAAATTTAGTTATGTATTTGAAAAAATTTAAATGTGTATAGAATTTTTTTATGTATATGAAAATGCTACCACGTGAATAAAAAAAGTAGAAATATCAATCATGTGTACGAAAAATATTTATACATTGTAAAAATATGTTCGCGTAATTCATAAATTATTTAGATATTAGAAAATGTATGCTATATTTAAATATATTCACAAGTTCCAAATGTTGTTTCGGAAATTTTCAAAAAAATGTTTGTATAATGTTAAAAGGTTTGCATAGTTCAGAAAAAATTATCATTTAAAAAAAGTCGAACGTATATTTAATATGACACATTTATTTGAAAAATGTGACGCATTTATAAGAAAAAGAGTTAGATGTATAAAAGAATGTACAACGTGTACGAAGAATGTAGACATCAAATTATACGTTAGAAAAATGTTAATCATATATTTAAAAAATGCTAAATGTGTGTAAAAATCATTAGTAATGTACGTGAAAAAATGTACAATGCATGTAAGATACGGCGTAAATCAATGTAAACCATGGGAAAAAAAATAGCACGCTATGCAAAATAGCGCCACCCCTGAAAATATGCTATTAGCGTGCTATAACATGTTATTATCGAGACATTGTATACTAATCAATTTAGCGAGACGATTTTTTACATGCTATGGCGTGCTATTAACGACACTATAGCACGCTATTTTTTTCAGTGGACCAATGAAAGAAACAAAGAAAACTAAAAATAGAAAAGAAAAAAATAGAGAAAAACGAAGATAACGGATTAAAACTATGAAAGAAACAAATAAAACCGAAGAGAACAAAGGAAACGAAAAAAAACAGCAACCGAGCATAGCGAATGTAGCCAGCGACTAGCACCTGTAAGCTAGCTCTATAATAGTACCTCCGTCCTGGTTTATTGGCCCCCTTAGTATTTTGTACCAAATGTTGACCATGAATTTAATTAATAAAATATTAATGCATGTCATAAAAAAATAGTATTATTGAAAACTATATTCAAATACGAATCCAACGATATCATTTTCTATGACATGCATGTGACGACCCCGATTCAATCGTACACTAATCATACACGCAAATATGTACGATCAAGATTAGGGACTCACGGTAAGATATCACAACACAACTCTAGACACAAATTGAAAGAATACAAGCTTTATATTACAAGTCAGGGGCCTCAAGGGCTCGAATACATAAGCTCGAATACAAACGAGTCAGCGGAAGCAACAATATCTGAGTACAGACATGAGTTAAACAAGTTTGCCTTAAGAAGGCTAGCACAAAAGCAACATCGATAAGGCCTCCTGCCTGGGAGCCTCCTAACTACTCCTGGTTGTCGGCGTCCGTGACGTGGTAGTAGGCACCCTCGGGGTAGTAGCAGTCGTCAAAGGTGGCATATGGCTCCTGGACTCCACCATCTGGTTGCAACAACCAGAAAGAAGAAAGAAGGGGGAAAAGGGGTAACAAAGCAACCGTGAGTACTCATCCAAAGTACTCGCAAGCAAGGATCTACACTGCTTATGCATCGGTATCAATGAAAGGGATAGTATCTGTGGACTAACTGTAGAATGTCAGAATAAGAGGGGGAGAAGCTTGTCCTATCGAAGACTAGCATCTTCTGGAAACCACCATCTTGCAACAACATGAGGGAGTAGAGTAGTATAACATGTCATATTTATGTTGTTGTATCAACGCTCTAGGATCCTTTCCTGACTCCCAAAGCAACATATCCAAATCATGCCTCAGCATCCAGTTCTAGTTGTATCGATCGGGATACAACTCCGAGTGTCCGTTACCGTAGGATAGGCTATCGATAGATGTTTTCTTCCCTGCAGGGGTGCACCAACTTACCCACCACGCTCGATTAACTCCGGCCGGACACACTTTCCTGGGTCATGCCCGACCTCGGCCAAACAATACGCCGCAACCCGACCTAGGCTTAATAGAGAGGTCAGCACGCCGGACTAACCCTATGCCCCCAGGGGTCATGGGCCATCGCCCAGGGAACTCCTGCACGTTGTGAACATGACCGATGAGCAGATATAGCTACCTCCTTAAAAAGGCAGGTGCTTACGCAGTCCAACCCGGCACGCGTCGCTCAACCGCTGACGTCTATTAAGCTTTGCCCGATGCATACGACGCAGAACACCCATACTATGCCCACGTGATGGTTAGTACTATCAGGCCAAAGGCCCCTCGGATCAAATATCCAAATCGTAGTGGATTAGGAACGCGCAGTAACAAGCAGAGACTCATGAAAGATGTGACCCTGTCGCCCCATCTCGAGGACTTGCGGCAAGGTCTAAGAATGCCCGGCCATGCCTCGTAATTATCTCGCGGGCATCTTCCAGGTCAACCCGACTCCACATCACTCGCAATTAAGCTCGCGCGGGTACCCCTCAGGGCCTACCCGTCCTTAGTAACATGGTTCAATGTAAAGTCATAGTAACCATAGTAACTGTGTGTCTAACACCAAGGGGAACCCTGAGTAACCACCCTCGGTAGATTCCACTCGATGTAATCATCAAGGTGAACGTAAGAGGACCACCCTCGAGGTTCACACTTGAGGGGTTGCACGATAGAGTCGTATCGGAAGTGGTTAAGGAAGAAATCACCCTCGATGACCACGACCGAATAGCTACACTACAGAGATCTCATCAGGAGTGATGTATGAGGTTCCACCCTCGGCACTCGATGGTAACTCTGCAGAGTCGAGCAACACAAGGGGCGTGATGTGATGTGAGGTGTCGGGCTCTGGTCGTCGATCACGTTGATCGAGTCATCGACGATGAAGCAGGGGCAACAAGGACCAGGTGGGGGTGAGGTAAGCAGTCAACCAACTCGCTGACTAGTCAAACTGGCTAGCGGGTCCCACCTGTCATAGATAGTGGCCTTAACAGAGTTTAATTTCAATTAATCTAACTAATTAGATAACGGGGGCCCACTATCAGTGAGTAATCAATTTAAATTTAATTAAATTAACTAATTTAATTAGTGTTAGGGGCGGGGCCCACCAGGCAGCGACTGGTGGTCGCCCAGTCAGCGAGGTTGACCGGGTCAACTTGGTCAAGGGGGTGAGCTGGGGCCACTGGGGCCACCGGTCAGCGACCCAGGGTGGTGGCCCCGGGCGGCCACGTTAGCGGCGGCGGTGGCGCATCGGCGGCGGACATTACAACCACGGCGACGCCCCGGAGTCGGCCAGAAAAAGGCCAAAGAGGGCCTCCAAGCCACCGGTTTGGACCTACGCGTGTGTGTCGGCGTCACGCACGCGATGGTGACGACGGCCGGTGCCGGGGATGGTCGGATCATCGCCGGCGTCGAGGTTTGCGGTCGCCGGAGTTGGGCGAGGATGGAGTCGGCGACAGGTGGCACAAATGGAGGCGCAGGTGGGCTCTTTCGAACGCCGGGTCGATGCTGCCTCAAGTGATGGTAATAGGCGATGCTGGGAAGGCCGAAGCTGGCCGGAGCAACGACGAGGAGTGGCGGTGGCACTCGGGCCCCATTTGAATCGCGGCGGGAGCGACCTAGGGGTGCGGGTGGGGCTACAGCTCGGTGTTGTGCGCTCCCTGGAGGGCGCCAATGACTCGCACGGGAGCGCGCCGCGACCATGGCGGGCGGCGGAGGTCGGCAGCGTGGTGGATGATAACCCACAATTGTAGGGGATCAATTGTAGCCTCTTTCGATAAGTAAGAGAGTCGAACCCAACGAGGAGCTAAAGGTGCAATAAATATTCCCTCAAGTTCTATCGACCACCGATACAACTCTACGCACGCTTGACGTTCTCTTTATCTAAAATAAGTATGAAAGTAGAAGTACTTTGTAGGTGTTGTTGGATAGGTTTGCAAGATAATAAAGAGCACGCACATAAAATCTAGGGGCTGTTTAGATAAATAAGCAATAAAGTAAATATAGCGTGTGTGGAAAAGTGGTGGTAGGAGTTGTGAAATTGTCCCTAAGCAATTGACTACTTTACTAGACCGATAGCAAGTTTTATGTGGGAGAGGCATAAGCTAACATACTTTCTCTTCTTGGATCATATGCACTTACGATTGGAACTCTAGCAAGCATCTGCAACTACTAAAGATCATTAAGGTAAAACCCAACCATAGCATTAAAGTATCAAGTCCTCTTTATTCCCATAAGCCACAACCCCCTTACTCGGGTTTATGCTTGTGTCACTCAAGCAACCCATTATAAGCGAATCATGAACGTATTGCAACACCCTACAGTGGGAATCCCTCACGCTTACGCGACACGAAGGGCACAATAAGACAGTAACATAACCACAAGCAAATTAAACCAATCATAGCAATTCACCAATTACCGATAGGACAACGAAGATCTACTCAGACATCATAGGATGGCAACACATCATTGGATAATAATATGAAGCATAAAGCACCATGTTCAAGTAGAGGGTACAACGGGTTGCGGGATAGTGGACCACTGAATATAGATGGGGTAAGGTGATGGAGATGTTGGTGAAGATGGCGGAGGTGTTGGTGTAGATCGCGGTGATGATGATGGCCCCCGGCGGCGTTCCAGCGCCACCGGAAGTGAGGGGGAGAGAGCCCTTCTTCTTCTTCTTTCGTGACCTTCTCCCTAGATGGGAGAAGGGTTTCCCCTCTAGTCCTTGGCTCCCATGGTGCCTCCGAGATTGGATCTGTCTCTTTGTCTCTCTCTGTTTCTGCGTTCCCTGATTCTGCCCTTTCACCATTTCTTTTATATCCGGAGATCCGTAACTCTGATTGGGTTGAAACCTTCGCCCAGATTTTTCTTCAAAAATTATCTTCCTTGCGGCAAAAGAAAAGCGTCAACCACCTTACGGGGTGCCCACGAGGGTCAGGGGCTCCCCCCTACCTCGTGGCCCCCTCGGGCACTGTCTCGCGTTGATTTTTCTTCCAGAAAATCATAAATATTCCAAAAATATTCTTCGCTCGTTTTTATCCCGTTTGGATTCCGTTTGATATGGGGTTTCTGTGAAACATAAAACATGCAACAAACAGGAACTGGCGCTGGGCACTGGATCAATATGTTAGTCCCAAAAATAGTATAAAGGTTGCAAAAGTATATGAAAGTTGAATAATATTGGCATGGAACAATAAAAAATTATAGATACGATGGAGACGTATCAGCATCCCCAAGCTTAATTCCTGCTTGTCCTCGAGTAGGTAAATGATAAAAAAAATAATTTTTGATGTGGAATGCTACCTAGCATAATCTTGATCATATATCTAATCATGGCATGAATATTAAGACACGAGTGATTCAAGGCAATAGTCTATCATTTGACATAAAAACAATAATACTTCAAGCGTACTAATAAAGCAATCATGTCTTTTCAAAATAACATGGCCAAATAAAGTTATCCCTACAAAATCATATAGTCTGGCTATGCTCCATCTTCACCACACAAAGTATTTAAATCATGCACAACCCCGGTTTTAACCAAGCAATTGTTTCATACTTTAGTATTCTCAAACTTTTTCAAGTTTCACGCAATACATGAGCGTGAGCCATGGATATAGCACTATGGGTGGAATAGAATATGATGGTGGAGGTTATGTGGAGAAGACAAAAAGGGAGAAGGTCTCACATCGACACGGATAATCAACGGGCTATGGAGATGCCCATCAATTGATGTCAATGTGAGGAGTAGGGATTGCCATGCAACGTATGCACTAGAGCTATAAGTGTATGAAAGCTCAAACTGAAACTAAGTGGGTGTGCATCCAACTTGCTTGCTCATGAAGACCTCGGGCATTTGAGGAAGTCCATCATCGGAATATACAAGCCAAGTTCTATAATGAAAATTCCCACTAGTATATGAAAGTGATAACTCAAGAGACTCTCTATATGAAGAACATGGTGCTACTCTGAAGCACAAGTGTGGTAAAAGGATAGTAATATTGCCCCTTCTCTCTTTTTCTCTCATTTTTTTGTTTTCTCTTTTTTTTGCGGGCTTCTTTGGCCCCCTTCTTTTTTTATATAGGCTTCTTTGGCCTCTTTTTTTCATAAAGTCCGGAGACTCCTCCCGACTTGTGGGGGAATCATAGTCTCCATCATCCTTTCCTCACTGGGTCAATGCTCTAATAATGATGATCATCACACTTTTATTTACTTACAACTCAATATTACAACTCGATATCTAGAACACAGATATGACTATATGAATGCCTCCGGCGGTGTACCGGGATGTGCAATGATCTAGCATAGCAAAGATATCAAAACGGACAAGCCATGAAAACATGATGCTAGCTATCTTACGATCATGCAAGGCAATATGACAATGAATCCTCAAGTCATGTATTTGATGATGATGGAAGTTGCATGGCAATATATCTCGGAATGGCTATGGAAATGCCATGATAGGTAGGTATGGTGGCTGTTTTGAGGAAGATATAAAGAGGTTTATGTGTGATAGAGCATATCGTATCACAGGGTTTGGATGCACCGGCAAAGTTTGCACCAACTCTCAAAGTGAGAAAGGGCAATGCACGATACCGAAGAGGCTAGCAAGGATGGAAGGGTGAGAGTGCGTATAATCCATGGACCCAACATTAGTCATAAAGAACTCACATACTTATTGCAAAATCTATTAGTCATCGAAACAAAGTACTACACGCATGCTCCTAGGGGGGAGGTTGGTAGGAGTTAACCATCACGCTCCCCCGACCTCCACACAAAGGATGGCAATCAAAAAATATCTCATCCTCCAACTTCGTTACATGACGGTTCACCATACGTGCATGCTACGGGAATCACAAACCTCAACACAAGTATTTCTACTAATCCACAGTCACCCACTAGCATGACTCTAATATCACCACCTTTATATCGCAAATCTATTGCAAGGAATCAAACATATCATATTCAGCGATCTACAAGTTAATGTAGGATTTTATGACTAACCATGTGAATGACCAATTCCTGTCATCTCTCTAAATAGATATAAGTGAAGCAAGAGAGTTTAATTCTTTCTACAAAAGATATGCCCACGCTCTAACAAATATAAGTGAAGCAAAAGAGCATTCTACAAATGGCGGTTTTCTATGTGAAGAGAAACAGGCAATCCAAACTTCAAATGATATAAGTGAAGCACATGAAGCATTCTATAAAGCCATACTAAAAAGATTTAAGTGAAGTGCAAAGAGCATTCCATAAATCAACCAAGGACTATCTCATACCAGCATGGTGCATAAAAGAAAAGTGAAAACTAAATGCAAAAGACGCTCCAAGATTTGCACATAACGCATGAACGAAACGAATCCGAAAACATACCGATACTTGTTGAAGAAAGAGGGGATGCCTTTCGGGGCATCCCCAAGCTTAGACGCTTGATTCTCCTTGAATATTCACTTGGGGTGCCTTGGGAATCCCCAAGCTTGAGCTCTTTCCTCTCTTCCTTTTCCTCATATCAAGACCTCCTCGATCAAACACTTCATCCACACAAAACTTCAACAGAAAACTCGGTAAGATCCATTAGTAATAAAGCAAATCACTACTCTAGGTACTGTTACAAACCAAATCATATCTTGTTTTTGCATTGTTTCTACTGTAATATAACTTTTCCATGGCTTAATCCACTGATAATTGATAGTATCATCAAAACAAGCGAACTATGCATCAAAAACAGAATCTGTCAAAAACAGAACAGTCTGTAGCAATCTGAACATTCACCATACTTATGGTACCCCAAAAATTCTACCACAATTATGAAAAATAAAAAATTTGTATAGAAAGACAGTGCAAAAAGAATCAGAACCATTTGACCTTCCAGTAAAAAATATAAAATCGCGCACTACAGCCAAAGTTTCTGTCCTGCACCGTAGAAACCAACAAGCATTGTAAACATCCTAAAGGCAAACCTTGGCACATTATTTTTATAATACAATGGAATTTTACAAGGGGATAATTATTTTTGATGAAAATTTTCTGTAATTAAGATTCACAAAGTTTCAGTGAGCATCAAGAAAGTTCAAGGAGCTCTCCCACTTCAACAATGCTTGTCTTTCTCACTTTCACTTTCCTTTTTAAAAAGTTTTGGGTTCCCCCTTTTATTTTTTTTGTTTTTAGACTATATAAAAGCACTCAACAGAAATAAATGACTCTCTAAAACTTCCGGATTGTCTCCCTGGTAGCGCTTTCTTTAAATCCATTAAGCTAGGCATAAAGTGCTCAAGTAATGGATCCACCCGGATCCCAAGGTATATCAAAGCCAATTTTAATTAACGATGATTTGTAATTTATTAATGAGCACAAAGTAACATATATCAAGCAATAACAAAGTCTAACTCTCTTCCAATGAATCGGCATGTCATAAAAGAACAATTCATGCACACATAGTAAAGGCCAATGCATATTATAAACAGTTTCTTGCAATTCTATCGTGTTGGAAACATAAAGAGGCGGAGATGTAGTTCCTCTCTCATAGTAATTGCAAGTAGGAGAAGAAAGCACATGCATATTATGTCTATCAAAATCATCATTTGTAGTAGTAAAACGCAACCCATCAATATAATCCTTAATAAGGGCAAACTTCTCCGATATAGTATAGTCGGGAGAATTCAAAAAGATAATAGGACTATCATGCGTGGGTGCAATAGCAACAATTTCATGTTTAACATAAGGAACTATAGCAAGTTCATCTCCATAAGCATAATTCATATTGGCATCTTGGCCACAAGCATCATCAAAAAGGGATATTTCAAACGAATTAAAGGGATCATAGCAATTATCATAGCAATCATCCTTCGGTAAGCACGAAGGGGAATTAAACAATGTATGAGTTGAAGAGTTACTCTCATTAGAAGGTGGGCACGGGTAGCTAATCCGCTCTTCCTCCCTTTGTCCTTTGTTCTCCTCATCATCCTTTTCATCCAATGAGCTCACAATTTCATGAATTTCTACTTCCATAGACTCCTACAAAATATTAGTCTCTTCTTGGCCAGCGGAGACTTCCTCAATAATTGCATCAATATCGGCACTATATTCATAATTCTCATAGCAATATTTAAGTATAGCAAAATTTTCAGGTCTGTAGACAACATCATCAAGATTTTCACACGTTTTAAACAAAGATTCAATTTCATAAGCACCCATAAAAGCAACAAATTCTTCTATTTGTTCCACATCATAGTAATCATATATACCATTAGCATAAGAAGCCAAGGTTTCATTATCATTAAATTTGCATGAATAGGAAAGGTGTGGAGCCTTCATCCTAGAGCAACAAGTATAATCATATCTCAAGCATAGTTCCCGAGCATATCAATACAACATATGAATTTGATCCCATAATAGTTTCCCTTTTTGTGTCAAGCGATAATCCCTAAAGTATTCACGTTGATCCAACATGTCACCCATAACATAATTGAATGGGGCTTTGTTAGGATTATCAAAGTAGTACATAATATCTTTCACATAATGAGCATCGAGGGTTTTAGGAGGTTCCCCATCTCCATGAGTAGCAAGTACACCTATTTTTTTTTGGTATTTCGTGTTCCATATCCATAACTAAATATAGAGAACAACTAATAACAGCAAATAAAAATTACTTAGTGATAAAACAAACAAACACACATGAGAATATTCACCCCATGTTATGACTCTCCGGCAACGGCGCTAGAAAAAGGTCTTGATAACCCACAAGTGTAGGGGATCAATTGTAGCCTCTTTCGATAAGTAAGAGTGTCGAACCCAATGAGGAGCTAAAGGTAGAACAAATATTCCCTCAAGTTCTATCGACCACCGATACAACTCTACGCACGCTTGACGTTCGCTTTACCTAAAACAAGTATGAAACCAGAAGTACTTTGTAGGTGTTGTTGGATAGGTTTGCAAGATAATAAAGAGCATGTAAATAAAAGCTAGGGGCTGTTTAGATAAAGAAGCGAAAAATTAAATATAGCGAGTGTGGAAAAGTGGTGGTAGGAGTTGTGAAATTGTCCGTAAGCAATTGACTACTTTACTAGACCGATAACAAGTTTTATGTGGGAGAGGCATAAGCTAACATACTTTCTCTTCTTTGATCATATGCACTTATGGTTGGAACTCTAGCAAGCATCTGCAACTACTAAATATCATTAAGGTAAAATCAAACCATAGCATTAAAGTATCAAGTCCTCTTTATTCCCATACGCCACAACCCCCTTACTCGGGTTTATGCTTCTGCCACTCAAGCAACCCACTATAAGCGAATCATGAACGTATTGCAACACCCTACAACGGGAATCCCTCACGCTTGCGCGACACGAAGGGCACAATAGGACAGTAACATAAGCACAAGCAAATTAAACCAATCATAGCAATTCACCAATTACCGATAGGACAACGAAAATCTACTTAGACATGATAGGATGGCAACACATCATTGGATAATAATATGAAGCATAAAGCACCATGTTCAAGTAGAGGGTACAGGGGGTTGCGGGAGAGTGGACCGCTGAATATAGATGGGGGAAGGTGATGGAGATGTTGGTGAAGATGAGGTGTTGGTGTAGATTGCGGTGATGATGATGGCCCCCGGCGGCGTTCCGGTGCCACCGGAAGCGAGGGGGAGAGAGCCCTCCTCCTTCTTCTTCTTTTTCCGTGACCTTCTCCCTAGATGGGAGAAGGGTTTCCCCTCTGATCCTTGGCTCCCATGGCGTGGGAGGGGCGAGAGCCCCTCTGAGATTGGATCCGTCTCTTTGTCTCTCTCTGTTTCTGCGTTCCCTGGTTCTGCCCTTTCACCGTTTCTTTTATATCCGGAGATCCGTAACTCCGATTGGGTTGAAACCTTCGCCCAGATTTTTCTCCGAAAATTAGCTTTCTTGCCGCAAAAGAAGAGCGTCAACCGCCTTATGGGTGCCCACGAGGGTCAGGGGCGCCCCCCTGCCTCGCCCCCTCGGGCACCGTCTTGCGTTGATTTTTCTTCCAGAAAATCATAAATATTCCAAAAATATTCTCCGTTCATTTTTATCCCGTTTGGACTCCGTTTGATATGGGGTTTCTACGAACATAAAACATGCAACAAACAGGAACTGGCACTGGGCATTGGATCAATATGTTAGTCCCAAAAATAGTATAAAAAATTGCCAAAAGTATATGAAAGTTGAATAATATTGGCATGGAACAATAAAAAATTATAGATATGACAGAGACGTATCAGTGGAGCGGCTACGGCTAGGCAGAGGGACAGGGGAGAGCGAGGAGAAGAGGGCGAGCTCACAGTGGAGCCGTAGGGAGTGGCAGCGAGCTCGGGGAGGGCGCGAGGTAGCCGGAATCGGCGACGAACGCCGGTGATCCGAAGGTTGAAGACGGGTACGTTTCGGTCGATGGAGAGGCGCTCAGCTCGACCCCGATGGCGTAGGCGATGTGGACGACGACGAGGAATCCGGTGAGCACGTCGGGGAGGCGGACGGGGCTCGATGGCCGCGAGCTCCATGGTGGCGAGGCCATGGTGGCGTCGAGAGGAAGTGGCAGATCTGGGCGAGGAGGATCTGGTGGGGGGAGGGAGAGGCGGAGTGGGCGAGGAGAAATATCTGGGGGTCGCGGTGTCGGTCTTATCCCCTCGCTGTGCTGGCGAGGCGTGGGACGGCGAGTTGGTCCGGCGGCGACGCGCGGGCGCGCGCCCTCAGTCGATTGAACAGGGGGAGGGGAACAGGAATGGGGAAAGGCTAGGCTGGGCTGTCTTGGGCCGCAGGCCAGGTAAGTTTTAGATCATTTTTCTCTTCATTTTTTTAATTGAGCTGCTGACTTGGATTAGCTAGCACACCAACTGATTTTTGTAAAATGTGCCACTAGCCACATTAAATACTTTGCAATATACTGAGTTGGTACAAGAAGTTTGAGGCAGTTTGGAATCCACCTGAATTTTACTGACATTTAAAAAGGCTGGAAAAGTGTTCCAGGGCCAGTGTTTTAAAACCAGGGGCATTTTGGGAAACCAAATGAGGTTGGTTTCATCATCACAATTAGGTAATGAATATTGGCAACCTAACAAACATTTTTATTTGGCGGTTGAAGAAATAAGATTTTGACTTGTTATTCGAATTTTAAATTGACTTTGTTTTTATCAAGAGGCAATTTGGCTTAGAAAAACATGATAACATAACATCATTAGCGGAAGTTTACTGTAGCATGATTCTCGGGGTGTTACAATGCATTAACATTTTTTTAGTTAAACCTATGCTCAAATTTTGGCACAAAATACGAAGAGAACCAATAAACCAGGACTGAGTCAGTAACTCGGTAAGGGCAATACATTTTTTAGGGGTAGTACAAGCTGGGTAATTCCTATCGGGCGCCTTAAGAGCATAATTGGTTTGCTACCAATATTTGGCTTGGCTTGCCAAATATTGGCAATACCAAGACTTGCCAACTACTGGAAATTTTTTGAGAGATAGGCAAAACAACTTGTAGTCAATCAAGTAGTAGCCAATATATGGCACAATACCAAACATTGTCATGTAATTTTGGCAGCAAACCAATTATGCTCTAAGCGTCCGTTTGTTTGTTTCCGGCAAACTGATGCACATCCCTGCTCTGGCCTGCACTTGGCCCATATTCGTTTTTCTTTTGCGTTCTTAAAACGACAAAAAAATATAGGAAAATAGTAAAATCATCCGCCTGATTTTCTGGAAAAAACAACCGCGCCAAGCAATCGCCACACGTCACTGTGTGGGCGCAGTAACCGCTCAATCTGCACCTTATCTAATGCAGCAAAGCACGTCCACTCATTCTTCGTCCCCCACGCGCGTTGACTACGAGCGTGTTTGGATGCAACCCTGGAGCATATATGCCTCGCCTGAGACATGCGTGAGATATGCCTGGACATTGTTTGGTTGGCTATCTGGATTCACGGACACATCCCTAGACTGGAGCTCGTGGCAGCTTGATTAGCCTGGCTAGCTCCCAGGCAGAATGCTTAGCCTGGTCCAGGCTGATGGGAGAGGACGCCTGGAATCTAGGCAGATGTGATTTGGCACTCTTTAGCACATGCATGCTGCACTTTTTGTCAAATTAGCCTTTCAATCAATTTTTTAATTCTTTATTTGTTTCTCCTAGGCCAGGTTCTTATCCAAACATCACGTGCACACACATGCCTGGCTAGGATAAAATCTTCTTTTTCTCAAGCCAACACCAGGAAACAAATTTTACCAGGCATGAAGGCCTGGACATGAACCAAACACACCTTCTTTTTGAATCATGTCGGGATGTCTCCACCCTCTACTTTAGCACTCCGGCCATGCCGTGCCGTGCGCCCTCTGCCACCACTCCCTCGACCAAGCCGGCGTGCACTGCATGGACTAGACGAGACCACCACTGCTACCAACCACGTGTTCGGGAACATAGTAGGAAACAAAAAACATCCGCCCTACAATCACCCAGGAACAATATGAAGATGCATTAACAGTTTGGATTTGATCTTTACTGACTCCGAGTGCAAGGAAGAAGACGATTCTATGTACATCTTACTTGGAGTCCCTCGAACCTTAGATGGACGATCCCACGAACCGCCCACGAACAGTCCCTCGAACAGAAGACCGAAAGCACGACCTCTCTATGAGTTGCAAGCGTACGGTCTTCACACTCCGGCAGCGCTTCACCGTCCAAAGCTAATCGTTGCCGGAGAATTAGCGGGAGGAGATTAGAACCACACCTGACTTCTAATTATGAGGATTAGGTCAATCTCTAATTGATCAACTGGGACCAACTAGAACTAGAACTAGAGAACTAGAGTAGGCACCAAAACTGTTTGTCCAAAAGGTGCAAAAGCCTCTAGTATATATAGGTTGGACGGGAGAGGAGGGGCGCCACACAAGGGGGTCTCCCCACTTGCGCCGGCCCAGGGGAGGGGGAATCCCTCCCCAATTTGGCCTCCCCCTTTCTTTCCATGGGAGAGGGGGCACCACTCCTATTGGGCCCTTGTGGCCCAATACTCCTTCCAATACTTGGCCTTTTAAGGCATGTTGATATTAAATTAAATATAAAAGCCTCCTAAGAATTACTAGAGCCTTTTTGAAAGGATTGAGAAGAGGTGTCTAGAGGGGGGGGGTGAGTAGACCCTCAACAAGTAAAGGTAGCAGTTTTTAAGTTTTTCAAGTTGAGGTTGGAAATTAGCACAATTTCAAACATCTACAATACAATTCAAGCAAGCATGCCAAGAGTATATGAGCAGCAGAAAGTAAAGCATGCAACTTGCAAGAAAGTAAAGGGATGGGATTGGAATATGCAAACGCAATTGGAGACACAGAGATTTTTGGCGTGGTTCTGATAGGTGGTGCTATCGTACATCCACGTTGGTGGAGACTTCAACTCACGAAGGGCAACGGTTGCGCGAGTCCACGGAGGGCTCCACCCACGAAGGGTCCATGAAGAAGCAACCTTGTCTATCCCACCATGGCTATCACATATGAAGGACTTGCCTCACTTGGGTAGATCTTCACGAAGCAGGCGATTTCCTTGCCCTTACAAACTCCTTGGTTCAACTCCACAATCTTGACTGAGGCTCCCAAGTGACACCTAACCAATCTAGGAGACACCACTCTCCAAGAGGTAATAGATGGTGTGTTGATGATGAACTTCTTGCTCTTGTGCTTCAAATGATAGTCTCCCCAACACTCAACTCTCTCTCACAGATTTGGCTATGGTGGAAAGATGATTTGAGTGGAAAGCAATTTGGGGAAGGCTAGAGATCAAGATTCGTATGGTTGGATTGGAATGTCTTGGTCTCAACACATGAGTAGGTGGTTCTCTCTCAGAAAATGTGTATTGGAAGTGTAGGCACGTTCTGATGGATCTCTCACAAATGGAGAAGGGGGTGGAGGGGTATATATAGCCTCCACACAAAATCTAGCCGTTACACACAATCTTCCAAACTCGATGGGACCGAATAGTGAAACTTGGTCAGACCGATATGGTTGAAAATGTGAATGTTAGAGTTTTTGGTGGGACCGACAAGGTCAACTCAGTGAGACCGATGTGCTAGGGTTAGGGCAAAACCTCATATCGGTGAGACCGATTGCGTGAACTCGGTGAGACCAGGTTCAACAATAAGCAAACAGAGACTTGGTCAAGCAAACTCGACGGGACAGACTGCACATTTTGGTGAGATCAAAATAACTGCAATAGGTAACAGAGAGTTTGCAAGGCCATCTCGGTGAGACCGAGATCCCATCGGTGAGACCGAACTAATTAGGGTTTCTGGCAGTGGCTATGTCAAGAGATCTCGGTGGCGTCGGATAGATCAAATCGGTGGGGCCGAGTTTGACTTAGGTTTAGGACATATGTGGAAAAGAGAAAGTGGTTGGGGGTTTTGGAGCATATAACTAAGCACTTAGAGCAAGCAAGCCATTAAGCAACACCTCATCCCCTTTTAATAGTATTGGCTTTTCCTATGGACTCAATGTGATGTTGGATCACTAAAATGAAAATGTAGAGTCTCGAGCTTTTGCCAATGTTTATCCTTAGCATCTTGAAGGGTTTCCACATCCTCTTGTCCTGCCACTCTAATGTTGAACTCATCAGAAATATACTAGGTAGAAATATTAGTCGAACAAGAGACATGTTGACATTAATCCAAAATCACCCATGGAGCACTTGTGCTTTCAATCCCCCCTTTTTGGTAATTGATGGGAACATACATCAAAGCTTTAGATAAAGATATGAAGTAAAACAAGTAAAGTTGTGGAAGGACATGCAACATGCATTAGCTCCCCTACATGTATGCAATCTTGTGAAGATAGATCATAAGAATATGTGAAAGCATAAACATGTCAGAGCAAGCAAAGAGTTACATGTATCTTGGCTATATGCATCAGAGCAAATGATGTGAAATGCAGAAGATATACCTACATGTTCATGAATCCTTCTTGCAAACAATATGTACATTAGCAAGAGATCCTCATGCACATGAGTGTGATGCATATACTTACCTTGTGGTCTTGAGCTAACTTTGTAAGAGATGAACCTGAGAAAATAGGGTTAGACAACACAGGAACATCTACCAATCAGAGCAAGAATGAGAGACCACAAGAGTACCAAGACTGGATGACATGTAGAGAGTGAGTACTTAGTACTCTGGTTAGATATAGACATGTCCCCAAGGAAGAAGATATGCAATGAATTCCAAAGATTTTCTTCCCTTAGATGTCTTTCTCCCCCTGAATCTGACATTGGATAATGGGAGAAGATAGGGTAGTAGAAAATCAGAGCAAATGAAAAGCAAATGAAAAACAGAGCAAAAGACACAAAGAAGCATCTTCAACTAACATGTCTTTCCCCTCTTGAAGACATGTGGCTTCTCTCCTCTTTGAGTACCAGGCATCTGGGAAAGCTATGATGTCTCTCTCCCCCCATAGGGTCTCTTTGGCCCATAAGATAAGCTTTGGTATGATCTCTTGATACGTCCATTTTGCATCATGCTTTTATATCAATATTTATTGCATTATGGGCTGTTACTACACATTTTATCACAATACTTATGCATTTTCTCTCTTATTTTATAAGGTTTACATGAAGAGGGAGAATGCTGGCAGCTGGAATTCTGGACTAGAAAAGGAGCAAATATTAGAGACCTATTCCGCACAACTCCAAAAGTCTTAAAACTTCACAGAGATTAGTTTTGGAATATATTAAAAATATTGGGCGAAGAAAGCACCGGACGAGGGCCACCAGTCATCCACGAGGGTGGAGGGCGCGCCCTACCCCCCGGGCGTGCCCCCTACCTCATGGGCCCCCTGGCAGGCCCCAGACGTCCATATTCTGCTATATGGTGTCTTTTGCCCTGGAAAAAATCATAGAGAAGCTTTTGGGATGAAGCGCCGCCGTCTCGAGGCAGAACCTGGTAGGACCAATCTAGGGCTTCGGCGGAGCTGTTCTACTAGGGAAACATCCCTCCGGGAGGGGGAAATCATCGCCATCGTAATCACCATCGATCCTCTCATCGAGAGGGGGTCAATCTTCATCAACATCTTCACCAACACCATCTCCTCTCAAACCCTAGTTCATCTCTTGTATCCGATCTTTGTCTCAAAACCTCAGATTGGTACCTGTGGGTTGCTAGTAGTGTTGATTACTCCTTGTAGTTGATGCCAGTTGGTTTATTTGGTGGAAGATCATATGTTCAGATCCTTAATGCTATTCAATACCCCTCTGATTATGAACATGAATATGCTTTGTGATTAGTTACGTTTGTTCCCGAGGACATGGGAGAAGTCTTGTTATAAGTAATCATGTGAATTTGGTATTTGTTCGATATTTTGATGAGATGTATGTTGTCTCTCCTCTAGTGGTGTTATGTGAACTTTGACTACATGACACTTCACCATGATTTGGGCCTAGGGGAAAGCATTGGGAAGTAATAAGTAGATGATGGGTTGCTAGAGTGACGGAAGCTTAAACCCTAGTTTATGTGTTGCTTCGTAAGGGGCTGATTTGGATCCATATGTTTCATGCTATGGTTAGGTTTACCTTAATTCTTCTTTCATACTTGCAGATGCTTGCGAGAGGGGTTAATCATAAGTGGGGGCTTGTCCAAGTAAGGACAACACCCAAGCACCGGTCCACCCACATATCAAATTATCAAAGTAACGAATACGAACCATATGAGCATGATGAAAACTAGCTTGACAATAATTCCCATGTGTCCTCGGGAGCACTTTGCTTTACATAAGAGTTTGTCCAGGCTTGTCCTTTGCTACAAAAAGGATTGGGACACCTTGCTGCACCTTGTTTACCTTTGTTACCTGTTACCCATTACGAATTACCTTATCACAAAACTATTTGTTACTGATAATTTCAGTGCTTGCAGAGAATACCTTACTGAAAACCGCTTGTCATTTCCTTGTGCTCCTTGTTGGGCACTCTTACTTATCAAAAGGACTACAATAGATCGCCTATAATTGTGGGTCATCAAGACTCTTTTCTAGCGCCGTTGCCGGGGAGTGAAGCGCCTTTGGTAAGTGGAATTTGGTAAGGAAACATTTATATAGTGTGCTGAAATTTACTGTCACTTGTTACTATGGAAAATAATCCTTTGAGGGGCTTGTTTGGGGTATCTTCACCCCGACCAGAAGAGAAAAGAGTTTCTCCTGAACCTACTGAAAATATTTACTTTTAAATTCCTTCGGGTATGATAGAGAAACTGCTAGCTAATCCCTATACAGGAGATGGAACATTACATCCCGATATGCACCTAATCTATGTGGATGAAGTTTGTGGATTATTTAAGCTTGCAGGTATGCCCGAGGATGTTGTCAAGAAGAAGGTATTCCCTTTATCTTTGAAGGGAAAGGCATTGACATGGTATAGGCTATGTGATGATATTGGATCATGGAACTACAACCGATTGAAATTGAAATTTCATTAGAAGTTTTATCCTATGCATCTGGTTCATCATGATCGGTATTATATATATATATATAATTTTTGGCCTCATGAAGGAGAAAGTATCGCTCAAGCTTGGGGGAGGCTTAAGTCAATGTTATATTCATGCCCCAATCATGAGCTCTCAAGAGAAATTATTATTCAAAAAATTTATGCTCGGCTTTCTCATAATGATCGCTCCATGCTCGATACTTTTTGTACTGGTTCTTTTATGATGGAGACTATTGAATTCAAATGGAATTTATTGGAAAGAGTTAAATGCAACTCTGAAGATTGGGAACTCGACGAAGGTAAGGAGTCAGGTATAACCCCTAAGTTTGATTGTGTTAAATCTTTTATGGGTACCGATGCTTTTCGTGAATTTAGCACTAAATATGGACTTGACTCTGAGATAGTAGCTTCTTTCTGTGAATCATTTGCTACTCATGTTGATCTCCCTAAGGAGAAGTGGTTTAAATATCATCCTCACATTGAAGTAAAGGTAGTAGGACCTATTAAAGTTGAAGAAAAAACTATTACTTATAGTGTTGATCCTATTGTTCCTACCACTTATATTGAGAAACCACCTTTTCCTGTTAGAATAAAGGATCATGCTAAAGCTTCAACTGTGGTTCATAAGAGCAATATTAGAACACCTACACCCCTTGAGAAAATTAAAGTTGAACCTAGTATTGCTATGGTCAAAGATCTCTTGGTCGATAATATTGATGGGCATGTTATTTATTTCTGTGATGAAGCTGCTAGAATTGCTAAACCCTATACTAAAAATAAACATAGACCTATTATTGGCATGTTTGTTGTTTCTATTAAAATAGGAGATCATTTTTATCATGGCTTATGTGATATGGGTGCTAGTGTGAGTGCAATACCTCATTCCTTATACAAAGAAATTATGCATGATATTGCACCTACTGAGATAGAAGATACTGATGTTACTATTAAGCTTGCCAATAGAGACACTATTTCACCAATTGGGATTGTTAGAGATGTTGAAGTCTTGTGTGTGAAATTTAAATATCCTACTGATTTTCTTGTTCTTGGTTCCCCACAAGATGACTTTTGTCCCATTATATTTGGTAGACCCTTCTTGAATACTGTTAATGCTAAGATAGACTACGAAAAGGATATGGTTACTGTTAGTTTAGGGGATATGTCTCATGGCTTCAATTTTGCTAAATTTCGTACACAACCCCATGATAAAGAATTGCCTAGTAAAGATGAAATTATTGGTCTTGCTTCTACTGCCGTGCCTCCTAATGATCCTTTAGAACAATATTTGCTAGACCATGAAAATGATATGTTTATGAGTGAAAGAAGGGAAATAGATGAAGTATTCTTTAATCAGGGACCTATTTTGAAACACAACTTGCTGGTTGAAATCCTTGGGGATCCTCCTCCACCCAAGGGTGATGCCGTGTTTGAGCTTAAACAATTACATGATACTCTTAAATATGCCTATCTTGATGAAAAGAAGATATATCCTATTATTATTAGTGCTAACATTTCAGAGCATGAATTAGAAAAATTATTGAAAACTCTGAAGAAGCACCATGCTGCCATTGGATATACTCTTGATGATCTTACGGGCATTAGTCCCACTCTATGTCAGCACAAAATAAAATTGGAGGAATATGCTAAACCAGTTGTTGATCATCAACGATGGTTAAATCCTAAGATGAAAGAAGTGGTAAGAAATGAAATACTAAAGCTTCTGGAGGCAGGTATAATTTATCCTATCGCTGATAGTCAGTGGGTAAGTCCTGTTCATTATGTCCCTAAGAAGGGAGGTATTACTGTTGTTCCTAATGATAAGGATGAATTGATCCCACAAGGAATTGTTACAGGTTATAGAATGGTAATTGATTTCCGCAAATTAAATAAAGCTACTAGAAAAGATCATTACCCTCTACCTTTTATTGATCAAATGCTAGAAATACTATCCAAACATACACATTTTTTTTCTTTCTAGATGGTTATTCTGGTTTCTCTCAAATACCTGTGTCGAAAGAGGATTAGGAAAAGACCACATTTACTTTCCCTTTTGATACTTTTGCTTATAGAGTATGCCTTTTGGTTTATGCAATGCACCTGCTACCTTTCAAAGATGTATGACTGCTATATTCTCTAACTTTTGTGAAAAGATTGTTGAGGTTTTCATGGATGATTTCTTCGTTTATGAAACTTCTTTTAATGATTGCTTAAGCAACCTTGATCGAGTTTTGCAGAGATGCGAAGAAACTAATCTTGTCTTGAATTGGGAGAAGTGCCACTTTATGGTTAATGAAGGTATTGTCTTGGGGCATAAATTTTTTGAAAGAGGTATTTAAGTTGATAAAGCTAAAGTTGATGCTATTGAAAAGATGTCGTGTCCTAAAGATATCAAAGGTATAAGAAGTTTCCTTGGTCATGCTGGTTTATTAAAGACTTCTCTAAAATTTCTAGGCCTCTCACTAATCTCTTGCAACAAGATGTTCCTTTTGTTTTTGATGATGATTGTGTAGAAGCATTTGAAATACTCAAGAAAGCCTTGATTTCTGCACCTATTGTTCCACCTGATTGGAATTACCCTTTGAAATTATGTGTGATGCTAGTGATTATGTTGTTGGTGCTGTACTAGGACAAAGAGTTGATAAGAAATTAAATGTTATCCAATATGCTAGTAAAACTCTAGACAGTGCCCAGAGAAATTATGCTACTACTAAAAAAGAATTTTTTAGCAGTTGTATTTGCTTGTGATAAGTTTAGACCTTATATTATTGATTCCAAAGTAACTGTTCACACTGATCATGCTGCTATTAAATATCTTATGGAAAAGAAAGATGCTAAACCTAGACTTATTAGATGGGTTCTCTTGCTACAAGAATTCATTTTGCATATTATTGATAGAAAGGGAGCTGAGAACCCCGTTGTAAACAACTTTTCTAGGTTAGAGAATATTCTTGATGACCCACTACCTATTGATGATAGCTTTCCTAATGAACAATTAGCTATCATAAATGTTTCTCATATTGCTCCATGGTATGCTGATTATGCTAATTACATTGTTGCTAAATTTATACCACCTAGTTTCACATACCAGCAAAAGAAAAAGTTTTTCTATGATTTAAGACATTACTTTTGGGATGACCCACACCTTTATAAAGAAGGAGTAGATGGTGTTACTAGATGTTGTGTACCTGAGCATGAACAGGAACAAATCCTATGCAAGTGTCACTCCGAGGCTTACGGAGGACACCACGCTAGAGATAGAACTGCACATAAGGTATTGCAATCCAGTTTTTATTGGCCTACTCTTTTCAAAGATCCTCGTAAGTTTGTCTTGTCTTGTGATGAATGCCAAAGAATTGGTAATATTAGTAGACGTTAGGAAATTCCTATGAACTATTCACTTGTTATTGAACCATTTGATGTTTGGGGCTTTGATTATATGGGACCTTTCCCTTCCTCCAACAGGTATACACATATTTTAGTTGTTGTTGATTACGTTACTAAGTGGGTAGAAGCTATTCCAACTAGTAGTGTTGATCATAACACTTCTATTAAGATGCTTAAAGAAGTTATTTTTCCGAGGTTTGGAGTCCCTAAATATTTAATGACTGATGGTGGTTCACATTTTATTCATGGTGCTTTTCGTAAAATGCTTTCTAAGTATGATGTTAATCATAGAATTGCATCTCCATACCATCCTCAGTCGAGTGGTCAAGTAGAATTGAGTAATAGAGAGATTAAATTGATTTTGCAAAAGACTGTTAATAGATCTAGAAAGAATTGGTCCAAGAAACTTGGTGATGCATTATGGGCCTGTAAAACTGCTTATAAAAATTCTATGGGTATGTCCCCGTATAAAATGGTTTATGGAAAAGCATGTCACTTACCTCTCGAACTTGAACATAGGGCATATTGGGCTATTAAAGAGCTCAATTATGATTTCAAACTTGCTCGTGAGAAGAGGTTATTTGACATTAGCTCACTTGATGAATGGAGAACCCAAGCCTATGAGAATGCCAAGTTGTTTAAAGAAAAAGTTAAAAGATGGCATGAAAAAAGGATACAAAAGCGTGAGTTTAATATAGGTGATTATGTTTTGCTATACAACTCTCATTTAAGATTTTTTGCAGGAAAACTTCTCTCTAAATGGGAAGGTCCTTACATTATCGAGGAGGTCTATCGTTCCGGTGCCATCAAAATCAGCAACGCCGTAGGCACAAATCCGAAGGTGGTAAACGGTTAAAGAATCAAACACTATATCTCAGGTAATCCCATAAATGTTGAAACCAATGTTATTAACACTGTAACCCCGGATGAGTACATAAGGGACACTTTCCAGAACGTTTCAGACTCCGAAAAGGAATAGGTATGTGGTAGGTAAGTAAACCGAATCCAAAACTATTCAAATAGCATTTTTTCTCCGTTTTGGAATATTTAAAAATGAGGAAAATTAATAGTAGTCCGAAAGAGACACGAGGAATCCACGAGGGTGGAAGGCATGCCCTTCCCCCTGGGCGCGCCCCTGCCTCGTGGCCACTTCATGTGCCCTCCGGACTCCGTTTTCTTGCACGATACTTCTTTTGGTTGGTAAAAATTCATTATATAATCCCCCGAAGGTTTTGACCACCGTAGCACGACAAAAAATCCTCTGTTTTTGTTTTGATCTACTTCTGCAGCAGAGTTAGAGCAAGATGTCTTCTCAAGAGTCAGTCGGGGAGAGTCGGTGAGGGAGTCTGAACTCCATCCATACTGACGAGCACACCGCGGCCCTTGCTGTAGAAGTACAGAGCAGCCTTTTTAGGCAGAACCTCAATTCGGCAGTAAGCTCGAGGACGCCGTCAAGCGAGTCCAAACTACTCTGCAGCAGGACAGTCCAGCTCGTCTAGAGCCTGACTAGCAATTCAGCCTCCCTCCAGTCCCAATCAAGCGGTGACATTTGTGCCGCGCGTACATAACTACGCACTTAAAATACCATGGGCATGGACAGAGCCACAACTAGACCGAGATCCATAATGCGGCTCAACCGCCCCTGGATGCGCATACCTTCATTTTTTTTCTTTTTTTTCATTTCAGGTTTTTCTCTTCTCGAGGCTTTTCTGATAACCTGATCATCGGACCCATCACGGGACGGATACACCAAGCAGACAAGGAGCTTTGACGTACAAGGGAACCCCTAGGTGGTCTCTGCTAACGATTGTTATACCTGTTTTGAGTACCCACACGCAGCTCGCCCTTGGTCATGGCATGTTAAATAGCCTTATTTGCCTATCGCATTACTTGTACAAGTACGCCTTGATGTATTAATCAAATTACAATGAAAAATAATTTGCGGCTCATTATTTGAAGCATTGGCATATTACTGGATTTTTTCCTTGACTTTGTATTTATTACCTATTGCACCCGTACACTCTGGTACGCATTACTTCGCCAGGGGCTTCATCACGCCCCACAATACTGCAATAAAGTCCGAACACTTTTACAGTACAGTTCGGCACCCCGAACTTATAGCATTATATGCATCGGCTTCGAATCATGTCTTTGGTCAATAGTTGGGTTGCCCGACTCCTGTGCTTGTTGTTGGGGAACGTAGCAGAAATTCAAAATTTTCCTACGTGTCACCAAGATCTATCTATGGAGAAACCAGCAACGAGGGGAAGGAGAGTGCATCTACATACCCTTGTAGATCGCTAAGCGGAAGCATTCAAGTGAACGGGGTTGATGGAGTCGTACTCGTCGTGATCCAAATCACCGAAGATCCTAGTGCCGAACGGACGACACCTCCGCGTTCAACACATGTACAGCCCGGTAACGTCTCCCATGCCTTGATCCAGCAAGGAGAGAGGGAGAGGTTGAGGAAGACTCCATCAAGCAGCAGCACAACGGCGTGGTGGTGATGGAGGAGCGTGGCAATCCTACAGGGCTTCGCCAAGCACCGCGGGAGAGGAGAAGGGAGAGAGGTAGGGCTGCACCAGGGAGAGGTCAAACTCATGTGTTGGCAGCCCCAAAACCCTCAAGTTTATATAGGGGGAGAGGGGGGGCTGCGCCCCCACCTAGGGTTCCACCCCTAGGGGCCGCGGCCAGCCCAAACCCATCTAGGGTGCGGCCAAGGGGGGAGAGGGGGGAAACTTGCCCCCCAAGTTAGGTGGAAGCACCCCCTCCCCAAACCCTAGGCGCCTTGGGCCCTTGTGTGTGTGTGTGGGGGGGGGGGGGGTGCACCAGCCCAGCCGGGGCTGGTCCCCTCCCACACTTGGCCCATGCAGCCCTCCGGGGATGGTGGCCCCACTTGGTGGACCCCCGGGACCCTCCCGGTGGTCCCGGTACGTTACCGATAAAACCCGAAACTTTTCTGGTGACCAAAACAGGACTTCCCACATATAAATCTTTACCTCCGGACCATTCCGGAACTCCTCGTGACGTCCGGGATCTCATCCGGGACTCCGAACAACATTCGGTAACCACATACAAACTTCCTTTATAACCCTAGCGTCATCGAACCTTAAGTGTGTAGACCCTACGGGTTCGGGAACCATGCAGACATGACCGAGATGTTCTTCGGTCAATAACCAACAGCGGAATCTGGATACCCATGTTGGCTCCCACATGTTCCACGATGATCTCATCGGATGAACCACGATGTCAAGGACTCAATGGATCCCGTATACAATTCCCTTTGTCTAACGGTATTGTACTTGCCCGAGATTCGATCATCGGTATGCCGATACCTTGTTCAATCTCGTTACAGGCAAGTCTCTTTACTCGTTCCGTAACACATCATCCCGTGATCAACCCCTTGGTCACATTGTGCACATTATGATGATGTCCTACCGAGTGGGCCCAGAGATACCTCTCCGTTTACCGGAGTGACAAATCCCATTCTCGATTCGTGCCAACCCAACAGACACTTTCGGAGATACCTGTAGTGCACCTTTATAGCCACCCAGTTACGTTGTGACGTTTGGTACACCCAAAGCATTCCTACGGTATCCGGGAGTTGCACAATCTCATGGTCTAAGGAAATGATACTTGACATTAGAAAAGCTTTAGCATACGAACTACGATCTTTGTGCTAGGCTTAGGATTGGGTCTTGTCCATGCTTTGTTCTGATACATGGATCCTATCTCGGATATCATGGCTTCTAACCATTTGTTGGAATTTGGGCCCACCATCACTTCTCCATAGCTCGTAGGTTCATTGTTGTCTAGCAACATGACCTTCAAGACAGGATTACTGTACCACTCTGAAGTAGTACGCATCCTTGTCACCTACGAGGTACGGTAGTGACTTGATCCGAAGTTTCATGATCACTATCATAAGCTTCTACTTCAATTGGTGTAGGTGCCACAGGAACAACTTCCTGTGCCCTGCTACACACTTGTTGAAGTGACAGTTCAATAACCTCATCAAGTCTCCACCATCCTCCCACTCAATTCTCGAGACAAACCTTTCTTCGAGAAAGGACCCGATTCAAGAAACAGTCCCTATTGCTTTCGGATCTGAATTAGGAGGTATACCCAACTGTTTTGGGTGTCCTATGAAGATGCATTTTATCCGCTTTGGGTTCGAGCTTATCAACCTGAAACTTTTTCACATAAGCGTCGCATCCCCAAACTTTTAAGAAACGACAACTTAGGTTTCTCCAAACCATAGTTCAAATGGTGTCGTCTCAACGGAATTATGTGGTGCCCTATAAAGTTAGTGCGGTTGTCTCTAATGCCTAACCCATGAATGATAGTGGTAATTCGATAAGAGACATCATGGTACGCACCATATCCAATAGGGTGCAACTATGATGTTCGGACACACCATCACACTATGGTGTTCCAAGCGGTATTAATTGTGAAACAATTTCCACAATGTCTTAATTTCGTGCCAAAGCTCGTAACTCAGATACTCATCTCTATGATCATATCATAGACATTTTATCCTCTTGTCACGATGATCTTCAACTTCACTCTGAAATTACTTGAACCATTCAATAATTCAGACTTGTGTTTCATCAAGTAAATATACTCAGTATCTACTCAAATCATCCGTGAAGTAAGAACATAACGATATCCACTGCATGCCTCAGCACTCATTGGACTGCACACATCAAAATGTGTTACTTCCAACAAGTTGCTATCTTGTTCCATCTTACTGAAACCGAGGCTTTTCAGTCATTTGCCCATGTGGTATGATTTGCATATCTCAAGTGATTCAAAATCAAGTGAGTCCAAACGATCCATCTGCATGGAGTTTCTTCATGTGTATACACCAATAGACATGGTTCGCATGTCTCAACTTTTCAAAAACGAGTGAGTCCAAAGGTCCATCAACATGGAGCTTCTTCATGCGTTTTATACCAATATGACTTACATGGCAGTGCCACAAGTAAGTGGTACCATCATTACTATCTTATATCTTTTGGCATGAAAATGTGTTTTACTATGATCGAGATTCAATAAACCATTCCTTTAGGTGCAAGACCATTGAAGGTATTATTCAAATAAATAGAGTAACCATTATTCTCCTTAAATGAATAACCGTATTGTGATAGACATAATCCAATCATGTCTATGCTCAATGCAAACACCAAATGACAATTATTCAGGTTTAATACTAATCTTGATGGTAGAGGGAGCGTGCGATGTTTGATCACATCAAACTTGGAAACACTTCCAACACATATCGTCAGCTCACCTTTAGCTAGTCTCCGTTTATTCCGTAGCTCTTTTATTTCGAGTTACTAACACTTAGCAACCGAACCGGTATCTTAATACCCTGGTGCTACTAGGAGTATTAGTAAAGTACACATTAACATAATGTATATCCAATATACTTCTATCGACCTTGCCAGCCTTCTCATCTACCAAGTATCTAGGGTAATTCTGCTCCAGTGGCTGTTCCCCTTATTATAGAAGCACTTAGTCTCGGGTTTGGGTTCAACCTTGGGTTTCTTCACTAGAGCAGCAGCTGATTTGCCGTTTCATAAAGTATCCCTTCTTGCCCTTACCCTTCTTGAAACTAGTGGTTTCACCAACCATCAACAATTGATGCTCCTTCTTGATTTCTACTTTCGCAGTGTCAAACATCGCGAATTCCTCAAGGATCATTATATCTATCCTTGATATGTTATAGTTCATCACGAAGCTCTAGTAGCTTGGTGGCAATGACTTTGGAGAAACATCACTATCTCATCTGGAAGATCAACTCCCACTCGATTAAAGTGATCGTTGTATTCAGACAATCTGAGCACAAGCTCAACGATTGAGCTTTTCTCCCTTAGTTTGCAAGCTAAGAAAATCGTCGGAGGTCTCATACCTCTTGACGTGGGCACGAGCCTGAAATCCAAATTTCAGCCCTTGAAACATCTCATATGTTCCGCGACGTTTCGAAAACGTCTTTGGTGCCTCAATTCTAAACCGTTTAACTGAACTATCATGTAGTTATCAAAACGTGTATGTCCGATGTTCGCAACATCCACAAACGACGTTTGGGGTTCAGCACACTGAGCGGTGCATTAAGGACATAAGCTTTCTACTGTCCGCATAATCGCTACTGTCAACTTTCAACTATATTTTCTCTAGGAACATATCTAAACAGTGGAACTAAAGTGCGAGCTTATGACATAATTTGCAAAGATCTTTTGACTATGTTCAGGATAATTAAGTTCATCTTATGAACTCCCACTCAGATAGACATCCCTCTAGTCATCTAAGTGATTACATGATCCGAGTCAACTAGGTCGTGTCCGATCATCACGTGAGACGGACTAGTCATCATCGGTGAACATCTTCATTTTGATCGTATCCACCATACGACTCATGCTCGACCTTTCGGTCTCTTGTGTTCCGAGGCCATGTCTGTACATGCTAGGCTCGTCAAGTCAACCTAAGTGTTTCGCGTGTGTAAATCTGGCTTACACCCGTTGTATGTGAACGTAAGAATCTATCACACCCGATCATCACGTGGTGCTTCGAAACGACGAACTTTCGCAATGGTGCATAGTTAGGGGGAACACTTTCTTGAAATTTTAATGAGGGATCATCTTATTTACTACCGTTGTTCTAAGCAAATAAGATGCATAAACATGATAAACATCACATGCAAACAAAAAGTGACATGATATGGCCAATATCATTTTGCTCCTTTTGATCTCCATCTTCGGGGCTCCATGATCATCATCGTCACCGGCATGACACCATGATCTCCATCATCGTGTCTCCATGAAGTTGTCTCGCCAACTTATTACTTCTACTACTATGGCTACCGGTTAGCAATAAAGTAAAGTAATTACATGGCATTGTTCAATGACACGCAGGTCATACAATAAATTAAGACAACCCCTATGGCCCCTGCCGGTTGTCATACTCATCGACATGCAAGTCGTGATTCCTATTATAAGAACATGATCAATCTCATACATCACATATCATTCATCACATTCTTCTTGGCCATATCACATCACATAGCATACCCTGCAAAAACAAGTTAGACGTCCTCTAATTGTTGTTTGCATGTTTTACGTGGCTGCTATGGGTTTCTAGCAAGAACGTTTCTTACCTACGCAAAACCACAACATGATATGCCAATTGCTATTTACCCTTCATAAGGACCCTTTTCATCGAATCCATTCCGACTAAAGTGGGAGAGACTGGCACCTGCTAGCCACCTTATGCACCAAGTGCATGTCAGTCGGTGGAACCTGTCTCACGTAAGAGTACGTGTAAGGTCGGTCCGGGCCGCTTCATCCCACAATACCGTCGAAACAAGATTGGACTAGTAACGGTAAGCATATTGAACAAAATCAACGCCCACAACTACTTTGTGTTCTACTCGTGCAAAGAATCTACGCAATAGACCTAGCTCATGATGCCACTGTTGGGGAACGTAGCAGAAATTCAAAATTTTCCTACGTGTCACCAAGATCTATCTATGGAGAAACCAGCAACGAGGGGAAGGAGAGTGCATCTACATACCCTTGTAGATTGCTAAGCGGAAGCGTTCAAGTGAACGGGGTTGATGGAGTCGTACTCGTCGTGATCCAAATCACCGAAGATCCTAGTGCCGAACGGACGACACCTCCGCGTTCAACACACGTACAGCCCGGTGACGTCTCCCATGCCTTGATCCAGCAAGGAGAGAGGGAGAGGTTGAGGAAGACTCCATCCAGCAGCAGCACAACGGCGTGGTGGTGATGGAGAAGCGTGGCAATCCTACAGGGCTTCACCAAGCACCACGGGAGAGGAGAAGGGAGAGAGGCACTAGTAGAAAACAGGGCTTTCGTCCAGGCCAGTTTAGCCCATTAGTCCCGGTTCAATCCAGAACCGGGACCAATGGAGCTATTTGCCCCGGTTCGTGAGCCCAGGGGGCCGGCCGGGCCACGTGGGCCATTGGTCCCGGTTCGTCCGGACCTTTTGGTCCCGGTTGGTGGGACGAACCGGGACCAATGGTCTTGGCTCCTGGCCCACCACTATTGGTCCCGGTTGGTGGCATGAACCGGGACCAAAGGGTTACCTTTAGTCCCGGTTCATGCCACCAACCGGGACTAAAGGGTTGGCCCTCGTTGCACCCAGCTTTTAGTCCCACCTCGCCAACAGAAGGGCGCCCACACCTGTTTATAAGCCCGTCCCTCTCTGTGTTGTTGATCTCCTCTCAAAGTGAAAATAGATGCACCTATAGAGGAAATTGGACCTAAATTTATAAATAGAAATTGATTATGAATTTATGTTTAATTTTCTCTATAAGTGCATCTATGTTCACTAACAGAGAAGTTTTTATTTTTGTGACCTAAAAGAAAAAAGAAATCACCAAAAAACTGTAAGTATTTATTTCTAAGTAGAACTGAAAAAATAATGGCACTAGTGAAGTTAATCACAAACTTCAAATTCACACAAATTTCAAACAATTCAATTTAACTATTCACACAAATTTCAAAGAATTAAAAAATAAAGCAAAAAACCAAAAGAAAATAATTAATGCAGAAAACAAAACAAAAAAACTGGAAAAAACTAAAAATAGCAACAATAAGTATTTTATTGTAAGTAGAAACAAAATAAAATGAATAAAGCAACAAAGAAAACAAAAAAAGAGTTTCCAAATTTGAAAACTAATGGCACTAACAGAAAGTTTATAATTTTTCTAAAACTAAAAGCAAAAAGAATTAAAAAATAAAGCAAAAAACAAAAGAAAATAAATAATGCAGAAAACAGAACAAAAAACTGAAAAAAATAAAAATAGCAACAATAAGTATTTTATTGTAAGTAGAAACAAAATAAAATAAATAAAGCAACAAAGGAAACAAAAAAAGAGTTTTCAGATTTGAAAACTAATGGCACTAACAGAAAGTTTATAATTTTTCTAAAACTAAAAGCAAAAAGAATTAAAAAATAAAGAAAAAAACAACAAAAACTAAATAATGCAGAAAACAGAACAAAAAACTGAAAAAAAATAAAAATAGCAACAATAAGTATTTTGTTGTAAGTAGAAACAAAATAAAATAAATAAAGCAACAAAGAAAACAAAAAAAGAGTTTTCAGATTTGAAAACTAATGGCACTAACAGAAAGTTTATAATTTTTCTAAAACTAAAAGCAAAAAGAATTAAAAAATAAAGCAAAAAACCAAAAGAAAAATAAACCAAAACCAAAATAAACTAAATAAAGCAACAAATAAAAAAATGCCACCTACTGGGCGCCCACGGCCTGAATACGACTAGAAACCCTATGGGCCAGGATTCAGGCCTGTGGAAGGCCCAGTAGGCCCACATGCACAGATGGCAGAGTTAGGCCCGAAAGCCTGCTTTAGAGAGGAGCTCGAGAGGGGAGCCGCACCGCACCTTATAAACTGGTGCGGCTCCCTCTCAACTAGCGAGGTGGGACTAAACATTTGGCGCGGGGCAGCACAAGGCCTTTGGTCCCGGTTGGTGGAACCAACCGGGACTAAAGGGGGCCTTTGGTCCCGGTTGGTGGCACCAACCGGGACTAATGCCCCCCTTTAGTCCCGGTTGGTGCCACCAACCGGGACCAAAGGCCGCCGCTTCCCGCCCTTTGGGCTGCTGAAAATTGGCCTTTGGTCCCGGTTGGTGGCACCAACCGGGACTAAAGGGGGGCATTAGTCCCGGTTGGTGCCACCAACCGGGACTAATGCCCTTGCTATATAACCAGGACTTGTGAAAATTTCACATCTCCCTCGCCTCCCTAGCCAGTTGCCCCCGCCGCCAGGCTGCCCAAATCGCTCGCGCGCTCCTCGTCGCCGTCGCCGCCGCCGGCCGCCATCCCCGTCTCCCCGTGCCCCTGCCCCGCGCCCGAGCCCACGCCGGCCGCCGCCCCGTGCCCCTGCCCCGTCCCCGAGCACGCACGGCCGCGCCCCTGCGCCCCGGCCCGCCCCCACCATTGTCGACGTCGTCGCCGGCGCCCGCCCCCACTGCCGCCCCTGCCTCGACGCCGCCCCTCCTCCCCGTTCGGTCCGGCTCCGGCGACCCCCTTTCCTCCCTGTCCCCTCGATCCTCTTCATATAATTTTTTTTCATATAATTTTTTTCATATGCATATGTTGAAAAGAAAAATGTATGTATGTATATGTATGTATGTATGTTCATATGAAAGAAAAATGTATGTATGTATATCTGTTTATATGTCTTTTTTTTAAATTTTTTTGTTTTTTGCATTTTTATAAAAATGTATATATGTTCTCTGTGTGTATATATGTTTTATGTTCATAGATTTTTATTTGAACATTATTTAAAAAAACAAGCAATACAAGAAGAAGAAAAAGAATGAGAGGAAAAAGGAAAAAAGAAGAGGAAGAAAGGAGAAGAAGAGGGGATAGGAAGAAGAGGAGAAATAAATAAGAAGAAGAAAAAAGAAGAAAAAGAAGAGGAGAAGAAGAAAAGAATAGAGGAGAAGAAGAAAAAATAGAATTTTTTTCTATTTTTTCTTCTTCTCCTCTATTCTTTTCTTCTTCTCCTCTTTTTTTTCTTCTTTTTTTCTTCTTCTTCTTCCTTCTTCCTTCTTCCTCTTTTCTTCCTTTTCCTTATTTTCCTTTCTCGAGGGATAAGAAGAAAAGAAGAGGAGAAGAAGAAAGAAAGGAATAGAGGAGAAAGAAGAAACTTTGACACGAGGGGGGGGGTACCGATACCCCCTCCCCGATAACATTATTTTCCCATGTATATGTATGTTGCGTCGTTGTCGATATAACGAGGGTGTCGAGGATCGCCGAGGGGTCGAGGGTCGGGGGTCGTTAAGGGGTCAAGGGTCGAAGGTTTCAGGGTCGAGGGTTCCTATAGTGTCAAAGTATTGAAGAAATCCAATAGCTTGTGGGCGTCGATGCCCACGTCGATGCCCACGTCACTTGTGGGACATAGATGTACTGTTCAACGCCGACCCCCTCCCGATAGCTTCAACACGTGGGGGGGGGTCGATATTACCCCCTCCTAGCTTGAAGCGTTCTCGAGGCCACCCCCTAACCCTTGAAGCGTTGTCGAGGCCACCCCAAACCCTAGACGAATCCTTATTGTGATTAGCTAGCTAGTTCTACGTTTGCCACTAATATATCCATATCTGTCATGTTTGAATAATAATTGCCATGTTGTAAATATTTGTAGAAACTATGGACACCCCCCGAGACGAAGCACAAGAAGCGTTGTTGAGGGACATAATCGCAGAAGGAAGTGATGCCCTCTCGATGTTTCTCAACGACAACGATGGTCTGGAAGGAGAGGGTGAAGAAGCAGCTGGCCCTCTCCTCATTGATTTACATGGCTCCGATGACCCAATGCCGGTGCAAGAAGGAGAGGGTGAAGAAGTAGACCGTGAGGACGGCTCCGGTGATCACCAAACCGAGTCCGGCCAGGTATATATATTAGTTAAGCCTGTGCTGACTAGCTAATTGATGCATTCATTGTTTTGGTATGTACACATATTAATTAACTCTCGTCTTTGTTCTTTTTTCTAGCCCTCCGGATCGAGCACAACTTCGGTAAAGAGACGAGGCCCGAAGAAAAAGTTGAGCTCGGATGAAAAGTTTGAGATCATACAAATCGCGCGCGACGGCCAACCGATTGAACCCTACCGGACAAAGAAGGCATTTGTTGCTCAGTGTGGGGTTCTGGTTAGGGACAAGATCCCGATCAGCATCCAGCAATGGTATAAGCCTAAGAACGAAGACCCTGAGGTGTCTTATGTCAATGAGATGCAGAAAGAGAATCTTTGGACTGAGCTGAAGTCAAATTTCACCCTACCGCCGGAGGATGATCCGGAGAAGCCAGTTATAGAGCCATTAATCAAGTCTTTTGCTCTGAGGAAGATGGCAGACCTATTCAGGAATTGGAAGAAAGACCTCAATAGGTATGTCGAAAAAAATGAGACACCAGAATTCATTGGCAAATATGAGAAGATCAGAGATGACTGGCCCGCATTTGTGGCCCACAAGACATCGGAAAAGAGTAAAAAAATGTCGGCGACAAACAAGAGAAATGCTGAGAAGAAGAAGCTTCACCATCGCACGGGGTCAGGTGGCTACCTCGTAGCCCAGCCTAAGTGGGCCAAGGCTGAGAATGATCTGCTTGATAAAGGGATCGAACCAGAGACAATGAACTGGCCAGAACGTTGCCGGACTTGGTTCTTTGGGGTCGGCGGATCCTTGGACCCTATAACAGGGAAGTGCATTTGGACGGAGGAACAATTGGACATACCAGTCAAGAAGCTTCAGCAATATATCGAAGCAGCGCAGCAAGGGACGTTCGTTCCAGACAGGGAGAAGGACGAGCTCACAATGGCCCTCGGCAATCCTGAGCACCCTGGACGGACACGAGGCACGCCAGGCTCCGTTTCGTGGAAGGCTGGATTTCCGGACGCAGGGGGTTACAAAACCCACGAGAGGAGGAAGAAACTGGAGCAGAGCCAACTGCAGTCGCTGCACGAAAGGGTAATGGGGCTAGAGGAACGAGAAGCAGATCGCAGCAAACGACCTGCCGAAGCTTCCCCCGAAGCTACCCCGCCATCTCAGCGGAAAAGCAGCGTGGCTTCCACCGAGCTGCTTCAGCCAGAGCATGCCTTGACGGCTCCTGCCAGCTATCCCGTGGATGCTATCACGGATGCTGAAAATTGCCACCTTATGGCGCAATGGAGCAATTTGAAGGTCAAGGCGGCTGTTGGCTCTGTTTATCCTACTAAACCCGACTCAACTTTTCACTGCCGGCCGATTCCAGAAGGATATGCTAAGGTGATGGTCGATGAAATAACGGAGGGATTTGAGGACCTCCGGCTTGACCACCCTACCGGTGAAGGGGAGTATCGGCTGGGTTCTGCTCTGAAGACTCCATGCCTATGGCGGAAGGATCTCATCAACCTTCCGAACTGGACGCCTCCGCCTCCTCCTCCTCCTCCGGCGAGTCAGGGCACTCCGCCTCCTCCACCGGCGAGTGACGATCAGGGCACTCGGCCCGCTCCTTCTCCGGCGCGTGGCGGCACTCCGCCTCCTTCTCCGCCTGCGCCGGCGCGCCCGAGCAGCCAGCCTCCTCCTTCTCCGCCTCGTCAGCAAGGGCGGAAGAGACCCGCCGCCGCTCCGGCTTCTACGGCGCGTCGCAGTCCTTCTCCTCCACCTCGTAAGCAAGGAAAGAAGACATCCGCTCCGTCTACTCTGCCGGCGTCTAGCAGTACAGCCAAAGGCGGGAGGAGATACAGATTCGGTCCTTCTCTGAAGACTCCAGAGAAGTTACCGTACGAGAGGAGCGAGGAGGAAAACGCGAAGATCGCGCAGACCGAAGTGGATGACTGGTTTCAAGGGTTGAAAGCAAAGAGACATCCACCTCCGGAGGAGAAGGTAGATCCGGTGAAAGGGAAGCGCACTCTGGCTGCCCTGACAAAACCACCCAAGTCTCCGCCGAAAGGCAACTATGAGCGCATTATTGGAAAGGCATTTGCCGAAGCGGAGAGGTCGGGAAGTACTAAAAGTGATCAAAGGATGAAAGAACGACGAGCTGGGAAACAAATTGCCCAGCTCGGCGAACAAGCGAAGCAATCGTGCCCCCCGCTCAAGGTGCCTGCTAGCGACATCGTCGATCCGAGGATGGTGCCCGGTTATGGCAATCCTGCAAATTACCTGCCCGACGATGTACATTATGATATCATGGAGGTGCAGATACAAAGATACGAGTACGGGAAGCCTCTCGTCAAAGATGAAAGTTCTCTATCAACGATGATGCGAAGATTGCATGATTGGTACATGAAAACCTGCAAAGAGTCTGAGGGGAGGAATACTTTGTATATGAGAGTTAAAAAGGAGCATGACCTCCTTGGAATTGAACTGTTGCCTATTCCATTTGAGGAGTTCTATCAGTTTTTCAATCAATTGGCCATCGATAAAGCAACGGTCACCTCCTACTGTCTGTAAGTAGTACTACTTCCGTCATTAAGTCTCTCTATATAACTCAGCCCTTTCATTTGCATGTATTTATAATTATCCTCACTATATTATGCAGATTGAAGATCGCCGAATTGAAGAAAAGACAAGTGGGAGATATTGGGTTCATTAACACGTATCTCATAGATGCAACTGAGGTTCAATATCGTGCCCAAGAAACCGAGGCCAACTTGCTACGATCGTTGGAAATAAATGAACACAAAGATATAATACTCTTTCCTTACAACTTCAAGTGAGTGTTACTGTCTTGTGGCATATTCGGTTTCCTTATTAGTCCAGGTTATAGTAATGTAATATTGATGAGTTATGCATGTGTGCGCAGCTACCACTATATTCTCCTAGAGATTAAGCTTGAGAAGGGAGTAGTAACTGTCTTAGACTCCAAGCGAAAAGATCCCAAGGAGTATGCGGACATGACTGAAATGCTCGAGAAGTAAGTTAAATCGATCATTATCCACCATATCAGCAACTTAATTTGTTCATTTCTGATATCAAGTAATTGTTTTCTTTGTATGGCAGGGCTTGGAGAAAATTCACCAAAAAAGCTCCGGGACTACCGAAGAAGCTGCAATTTAGGCACCCGAAAGTAAGTACTATATAGTAGCATATTCCAGGCATCTCCTAGTGATTCAAGCGCTAGTTTCATCAATACCATTTAGCATGCTTGCTAATTATCAGTTTGATTGACCTCTATTTCTTGTAAAGTGGTTGTGGCAGGAACAAGGGAATGATTTCTGTGGATACTACATTTGCGAGTCCATCCGCCACACGACCTGTGAGCGGGGCTACTCCGACAAACAATATGAAGTGCGTAAATAACAATATTCACAATTTTATTTTATTACCATCATTTGTGTTGAGTTTCATTCATTCATATATATATATATATATATATGTATTGACCCCCTTCTTAAAATTAGATGTTTCGGATGCGGGATGAACTCCTAGCACCAGATCGCATGCGAGCAATTCAAGAGGAATTGGCGGCATTCTTTCTTGACCACGTGATCGCTGAAGACGGAGAATACTATGTGGACCACGCGTCCGTATTTTAGGAGATTATATATTTGTAAAAGATAATTATTGTATATATGTAGCCGGTAGTGTCGGATAGATATACGAGAACTTGTTTGTTCGACCAATCTCTCGGAGAAGGAGAGGTGGTCGATATCACTTCTCTCTGTATGCATATATGTTCATGACGATCTTCTGTTTGCTTACTAGCTAGCTAGCGTGTCTAGCTAGTCCTCTCTATACGTATGTATGTATGGTACGTAGCGTCGACCAAGCACGGACAAAAGAGAGGACACTTCTCTCTATTAATTAGCTAGCTATAGCACAATATATGAAACACCTAAATTAACCCCCCAAAACCCCCCAAACCCCCCCCCCTTTCAAAAAAAAACAAAAACCACAGCCACATAAACGCTGACGCGTGGATGCCTATTGGTCCCGGTTGGTGCCACCAACCGGGACCAAAGGCCCTCCTGCCTGGGCTCAGGGGACAGGCCACGTGGAGGCCCTTCTGTCCCGGTTCTGGATTGAACCGGGACTAAAGGGGGGAGGCATTAGTACCGACCCTTTAGTCCCGGTTCACCAACCGGGACTAAAGGCCCTTACCAACCGGGACAATAGGCCCTTTTCTACTAGTGAGGTAGGGCTGCGCCAGGGAGAGGTCAAACTCATGTGTTGGCAGCCCCAAAACCCTCAAGTATATATAGGGGGAGAGGGGGGGCTGCGCCCCCACCTAGGGTTCCACCCCTAGGGGCGGCGGCCAGCCCAAACCCATCTAGGGTGCGGCCAAGGGGGGAGAGGGGGGAAACTTGCCCCCCAAGTTAGGTGGAAGCACCCCCTCCCCAAACCCTAGGCGCCTTGGGCCCTTGTGGGGGGGGGGGGGTGCACCAGCCCACCTGGGGCTGGTCCCTTCCCACACATGGCCCATGCAGCCCTCCGGGGATGGTGGCCCCACTTGGTGGACCCCCGGGACCCTCCCGGTGGTCCCGGTACGTTACCAAAACAGGACTTCCCATATATAAATCTTTACCTCCGGACCATTCCAGAACTCCTCGTGACGTCCAGGATCTCATCCGAGACTCCGAAAAACATTTGGTAACCACATACAAACTTCCTTTATAACCCTAGCGTCATCGAACCTTAAGTGTGTAGACCCTACGGGTTCGGGAACCATGCAGACATGACCGAGACGTTCTCCGGTCAATAACCAACAGCGGGGTCTGGATACCCATGTTGGCTCCCACATGTTCCACGATGATCTCATTGGATGAACCACGATGTCAAGGACTCAATCGATCCCGTATACAATTCCCTTTGTCTAACAGTATTGTACTTGCCCGAGATTCGATCGTCAGTATGCCGATACCTTGTTCAATCTCGTTACCGGCAAGTCTCTTTACTCGTTCCGTAACACATCATCCCGTGATCAACCCCTTGGTCACATTGTGCACATTATGATGATGTCCTATCGAGTGGGCCCAGAGATACCTCTCCGTTTACCGGAGTGACAAATCCCATTCTCGATTCGTGCCAACCCAACAGACACTTTCGGAGATACTTGTAGTGCACCTTTATAGCCACCCAGTTACATTGTGACGTTTGGTACACCCAAAGCATTCCTATGGTATCCGGGAGTTGCACAATCTCATGGTCTAAGGAAATGATACTTGACATTAGAAAAGCTTTAGCATACGAACTACGATCTTTGTGCTAGGCTTAGGATTGGGTCTTGTCCATCACATCATTCTTTAATGATGTGATCCCATTATCAACGACATCCAATGTCCATGGTCAGGAAACCGTAACCATCTGTTGATGAACGAGCTAGTCAACTAGAGGCTTACTAGGGACATGGTGTTGTCTATGTACCCACACATGCATCCGAGTTTCCTATCAATACAATTATAGCAGGATAATAAACGATTATCATGAACAAGGAAATATAATAATAACTAATTTATTATTGCCTCTAGGGAATATTTCCAACACTTGTTACCTTACGTTCCGCTATATCGGCTAGGGTAGTAAAGGGAGAACTACTGCGATTGTGTCCCAGTTCTTCCGGACGAGCACCTCAGTAGAGAAAGCCGAAAATTGACTATCATGATGCGGCGAGAGCCGGTCAGCTGTTCGAGAGGTTTCATATCCTTAGAGATTTTTTCCGAATTATGCGAGGAATCGGTTTTTATCCGATTAGGCATGTCTAGCGCCCCAAGTTCGGCCTTTCGAATACCAGGGGTTGCGCCAAAAAATTTGATTGTCAAACTCCTATGGCTAAGTGAGGGTGATAAAGCCGTATAGTCTGATTGCCTTGTTCGTTGCACTAAACACCTCCTTTAAGGACCAAAATTTGGAGTAAAGAGTGTTTAGATTTATCCCAAACACCCCCGTACTATCTACGTGGGGGCAGAAGCCGACGATTGGCCAACTCTCAGATTTCATAAACGGCTGCACATGAGGTAAAATTTTAAATAAACAAGCATTATATCACATAACGATCTTGTTTCATATTATAGGGCAGGATAACATGAATGTTTTCATGGGAATATGATATCCTTGGCACATTGCTCCGCCACAAGGCAGGATCCCTCCAGGACACTATCAAAATATAGTTCAGGTCGGCGATGCTCCTTGCCCTCAGGCGGCCCCTCGATGATCAGCTTTGTGGCGTCCATCGTCGCCCAATGCATCTTCAAGCGGGCAAAGGCCATCCGTGCGCCTTCAATACAGACCGACCGCTTGATGGCTTCAAGCCGTGGGCAGGCACTCACAAGCTGCTTCACGAGTCCGAAGTAGCTGCTGGGTATGGGCTTGGCAGGCCATAGCCGAATTATTGAGTCCTTCATGGCTTCGGCTGCCTTATGCAGCTCGACCAGTTATTTCAGCTGGTCGCTAAAGGGCACTGGATGTTCTGGTCCAAGGTATTGGGACCAGAACAACTTCTCCGCAGAGCTCCCTTCTTCGGCTCGATAGAATTTTGCAGCGTCCGATATGCTGCACGGCAGATCCGCAAACGCCACTGGAGAACTCCAAATCCAGGTCAGTAAGAGGAACCTTTCCTTCACATATTTGCTCTGCATTATAAAAGGCTTACCCGCTGCAATTTTCTTGGCCGCCTGGATCTCCTGGAGAGCGTTCTGGGCTTCGGCTTGGGCATCTTGTGCACTCTGGCGGGCTTTGGCAAGTTCGGACTCTCGATCCTTAAAATCACGCTCCAAGGACTCATACTTCTTGACGGCGTCCTGGAGCTCTTGCTGGACCTCACTGACCCGAGCCTCATGATTTTCACGCGCGACCTTTTCCTTAGCCGCCCTGTCCTCAGCTTCGGCCAGCGACCTATTGAGATCCTCGACCTCGGTCGTTGCCCCTAGCAAATATTACGACGCTTCAGTCAGAACATTTTGTTCATTACACCTGAATTTAGACAAGGTTAAACATATACCTTTGCTTTTCTCCAGCTGCTTCTTCACGTGGCCGAGATCCTCCTCAGTCCGCTCCAGATTTTGCTTCAGTCCGGAGACTTCCGCAGTGTGAGCAGTCGCAGCCAGCGGCGACGCCTGCTTATTCACATAGACATATCAGATTAGACTCCTGCAAAAATTATTTGATCCTCTGTTCGGCTTTTCTTTCCGAACACCGGACAGAGCATCCGGGGTTACTGTCTATAATGTGACATTCTTTTACAATTATATTACTTACCTCAAAGCCTGTTAGAAGGCTAGTGCAGGCTTCGGTCAGTCCGCTTTTGGTGTACTGTACCTTCTCAATCACCATACTCATAAGAGTACGGTGTTCTTCAACAATGGAAGCGCCTCACAGCGCTTCCAGCAATCTATCCGGTGCCTCTAGATGGACAGAGGTCACCGGTGGAGTTGGCTCAGCCCCCCCCTTTCGAAAGAGGCGGCCTGATGGAGTCCGGAGCCACATGGACCTCCGGAGCTGTATTCAGCTGGGGGCCAAACTGGATACGACCCCCATCATTGGTGTCCGTGGGGGTTTGCTCCCCCATGTGTTCGGCATCCATGGTCTCGCCCCCCGGCACCACCGGGACAGCCTCTTGAGCCTCTCCCTAGCTCGGGATCCTTCGAGAAAACACCTCGGTGTTGACCACGACCTTGGGTGAGGAGGCCGTCGGAAGGGACCCGCTGTCCATTGCCGACGGGTCCAGTGACCCCTCCGAAGAGGAGGATAGCTCAATTTTGGAATGGGCCGGACTGTAGGTGCATGATCCAGCACATTAAAAACAATAAAGTAAAGAGGCTGGATATATTACCGTGTCCGGACACTTACGATTTGGCCAGGGGCTTGTCTCTGGGCTCCCACTCTGAGCTGCTGTTGGTGGCCGATGCGGAGCTGTCCGAAAGGGAAGTCTTCCCCTTCTTGGACGCCTTGGCCTCCAGGTGCGTGGAGGCCGTCCTTTTCTTCCTCCCCCTGCAGGGGGGGGATGGATCTCTTCTTCTTCCTCCTCCTCTTCGTCGTCGTCTTCGGCGACGGAGGAGCGATCCTCTATGTCTTCGGACATTGCATCCGAAGCGCCCTTGCGACGAAGACCATCTCTGGTCCCCTTGGCCTTATTTTTGGCCTTCTTCTCCGGCACCTCATAAGGCGCCGGAAATAGCATCTTTGTTAGGAGTGGGGTTTCTGGGTCTTCGGGCAGCGGAGCCGGATAGTTAATCTGCTCTGCTACCTCTGTCCAGTCCTGGAATAATTGATAAGGAGACTTAGATGCCTTCCTCGAATATGCAAGTAAAGGGTACGCCTTGAAAGCATGAAAGAACTTACCGGATTAGCAGGGTGAGTTAGATCGTGCCTGCGATCCTCGTCCGTGGCCGGTGGTGTCTCACTGGACTTGAAAAGCACCTTCCAGATATCTTCGTGTGTCATGTCGAAGAGCTCTAGTAGCGTCTGGTGCTTGGCCGGATCAAACTCCCACAGATAGCAAGTCCACGTTGGCATGGAAGAATCCAGCGGACGAGCATAACCTGAATCACGTTGACGAGCTTGACTTTCTTGTTTATCATGTTCTGGACGCGCGTCTGGAGCACTGTAAGCTTGTCCGGGGAGCCCCAGGACATGCCCTTCTCTTGCTAGGAGGTGAGCCGCATCGGGACTCCAGATCCGAATGCAGGGGCCGTCGCCCAGTTGGTGTCGTGCGACTCAGTGATGTAGAACCACCCCGATTGCCACCCTTTCACAGTCTCCGCAAAGGAGCCTTCGGGTCAGGTGACATTGGGCATCTTGCCCACAATGGCGCCTCCGCACTCTACTTGTTGGCCGCTCACCACCTTTGGCTTCACATTGAAGGTCTTCAGCCATAGGCCAAAGTGAGGTGGGATGCGGAGGAAGGCCTCGCACACGACAATAAATGCCGAGATGTTGAGGATAGAGTTGGGGGCCAAATCATGGAAGTCCAGCCTATAGTAAAACATCAGTCCGCAGACAAACATGTGGAGAGGGAATCCCAGCCCACAGACGAAGTGTGTGAGAAACACAACCCTCTCATGGGGCTCTGGGGTAGGGACGATCTGTCCTTCGGCCGGAAGCCGGTGAGCGATTCCCTTGGCTAAGTATCTGGCCTCCCGGAGCTTCTTGATGTCCTCCTTCTTGACGGAGGAGGTCATCCACTTGCCTCCTGCTCCGAATCCGGACATGATTGGAGTGCTTTTTTGGGCGGAGAAGGCAAAATCTTGGGCGCTGGAGCTAAAGGATGGATGGGCAAAGGAAGGAGAAGGCGTGGGTGAAATAGGATGAAACCTTATCTCTTTATAAAGGCAGTAAAAGTCATGCACCTCCCCACTCACCTTAAAACTCGCCTATTTCCCAAACGCCGTGCAGATGACATGGTTGGGTTACCCATGCCTGTATTGATGAGAATCCCGTGATAAGGGGACACGATCTCTGCTTTGACAAGACATGCCAATGAAACCGCACCTCGAAATATGGGACGGCAGGCTAGAAACGGTTTGAATAATGACTGGGCAGTGGCGTGATGTCACGCTACAAAAAGTTGTCAGCGGGTTGGACTCATGAAATATTGTACTCTCTACGATTGTGTGTGGTACTTGTTTTGCAGAGCCGGACATGTTTCCTATGTTCAGAAGGCTATGTTGGAATATTCAGAGGAGGAACCCGCCTTGCAATGCCGAAGACAATTTGTGTGCCAGACTCATCGTCATTGAAGCCTGGTTCAGGGGCTACTGAGGGAGTCCTATAGGGCTACTGAGGGAGTCCTGGACTAAGGGGTCCTCGGACAGCCGGACTATATACTTTGGCTGGACTGTTGGACTATGAAGATACAAGATAGAAGACTTCGTCCCGTGTCCGTATGGGACTCTCCTTGGAGTGGAAGGCAAGCTTGGCGATTCGGATATGTAGATTCCTTTCTCTGTAACCGACTTTGTACAACCCTAGACCCCTGGTGTCTATATAAACTGAAGGGTTTGGACTTCTAGGGTTTAGCCACAACAATCATAATCTCATAGGCTAGACTTCTAGGGTTTAGCCATTATGATCTCATGGTAGATCAACTCTTGTAATACTCATATTCATCAAGATCAATCAAGGAGGAAGTAGGGTATTACCTCCATAGAGAGGGCCCAAACCTGGGTAAACATCGTGTCCCCGCCTCCTATTACCATTAGCCTTAGACGCACAGTTCGAGACCCCCTACCCCGAGATCTGCCGGTTTTGACACCGACTGTTGGGTATCTCATTCGACACCAGGGCCAAGAGCAAACATCGAAGCTAACCACTTTGGGCCATCAACGGAGGAAGAGATGGAGGCCGACTTGAAAAGGGTGGATGCCATGGAGGAGGATCAAGAGGTTACTTCTCGTCTTCAAGCCAGATTCATGCTGGAGGAACTTCACAACTCAGCAATTTCCAATTCGGTCATCCCTCCCAATGCTAGATTTCTTTCTTATGAAAATATGAAAAAGAGTGTTGCCTTTTCTCCCGCAGCTATGGAACATCCATGGGTGAATGGAGCTTTAGCCTTCATGGGTAAACTCTGGAAGAAAATAATGGATCTTAAGCAACAAGTTAATAAGCTCGAGGAAGAGAATCATATCCTAAGGGGCATCATCGCCAAGAATATCACATCACCACCTCCGAAGAAAGAGACATAAATACATGGGTATGGGCACTCTCCTTGGCAACTGCCAAGCTTATGGGAGGTGCCCTGGTATCGTATCACCATCACACTTCTATCTTTACTGTTTTCCTTAGTTCGACCCTTTTGGTTATATCTTGATCTAGTAGAATAAATTTTTAGTATGATCTAGCTTTGAGTTTTGTTTTGATCTCTATCTATGTAATCAAGTCTGTGAGCTATATATAATAGAGAGTAGTTTTGACTTGAGGGCCTTTGCTATCTTGCTATGATCTTGAGGGAATTAAAGAAAGAATGAAAAGAAATAAAAAGATCATATTGATCTTATGGAGAGTAATGACTTCGTATATAAAGAGTATGATGATTAAAAGTTGTTGAGAGTTGACAAACATAGTTTTGGTCATCGTTGCAATTAATAGGAAGTAATAAAGAAAGAGAGGTTTTCACATATAAATATACTATCTTGGACATCTTTTATGATTGTGTGCACTAATTAATATATGACATGCTAAAAAGTTGATGTTGGACAAGGAAGACAACGTAATGGGTTATGTTTCCTTATATCCGAATAAGTTATATTGTCATGGATCACCCAACATGTTGAGCTTGCCTTTCCCCCTCATGCTAGCCAAATTGTTTGCACCAAGTAGAGATACTACTTGTGCTTCCAAACATCCCTAAACCCAGTTTTGCCATGAGAGTCCACCATACATACCTATGCATTGAGTAAGATCCTTTTAAGTAAGTTGTCATCGGTGCAAGCAATAAAAATTGCTCTCTAAATATGTATGATCTATTATTGTGAAGAAAATAAGCTTTATACGAGCTTGTGATATGGAAGAAATAAAAGCGACGGACTGCATAATAAAGGTCCCTATCACAAGTGGCAATATAAAGTGACGTTCTTTTGCATTAAGATTTTGTGCATCCAACCATGAAAGCGCATGACAACCTCTGCTTCCCTCTGCGAAGGGCCTATCTTTTATTTTTACCTTCTACTCTCATACAAGAGTCATGGTGATCTTCACCTTTCCTTTTTTACATTTTATCCTTTGGCAAGCACTATGTGTTGGAAAGATCTTGATATATATACCCACTTGGATGTAGGTTTTCATAAAGTATTATTGTTGACATTACCCTTGAGGTAAAAGGTTGGGAGGAAAAACTATAAGCCCCTATCTTTCTTTGTGTCCGATCGATACTTTGTATCCATAAGTATCACATGAGTGTTAGAAATTGTGAAAGACTAAATGATAGTTGAGTATGTGGACTTGCTGGAAAACTATTATATTGACTCTTTCCGATGTTATGATAAATTGCAATTGCTTCAGTGACCGAGATCATAGTTTGTTAGTTTTCAATGAATTTTCTGATTCATAGTTTACCTTGTGAATAGGTTGTTACTTTAGCATAAGAAATCATATGGCAATATATGTTGTTGTTCTAAATATGATCATGATGCCCTCATGTCTGTATTTTATTTTATCGACACCTCTATCTCTAAACATGTGGAAAAAAAATTCGGTATTAGCTTTCGCTTGAGAACAAGCGAGGTCTAAGCTTGGGGGAGTTGATACGTCCATTTCGCATCATGCTTTTATATCAATATTTATTGCATTATGGGCTGTTACTACACATTATATCACAATACCTATGCCTTTTCTCTCTTATTGTATAAGGTTTACATGAAGAGGGAGAATGCTGGCAGCCGGAATTCTAGTGGAAAAGGAGCAAATATTATGGACTTATTCTGCACAACTCCAAAATTCCTGAAACTTCACGGAGATCAGTTTTGGAATATATTAAAAATATTGGGCGAAGAAAGCACCAGAGGGGGGGCACCAGACATCCACGAGGGTGGAGGGCGCTCCCTACCCCCTGGGCACGCCTCGGCCTCATGGTCCCCCTGGGAGGCCCCCAACGTCCATCTTCTGCTATATGGTGTCTTTTTCCCTGGAAAAAATGTTGGGGAACGTAGTAATTTTAAAAAATTTCCTACACACATGCAAGATCATGGTGATGCATAGCAACGAGAGGGGAGAGTGTTGTCCACGTACCCTCGTAGACCAAAAGCGGAAGCGTTAGAACAACACGGTTGATGTAGTCGTACGTCTTCACGATCCGACCAATCCAAGTACCGAACGTACGGCACCTCCGAGTTCAACACATGTTCAGCTCGATGACGATCCACGGACTCCGATCTAGCAGGGTGTCGGGGATGAGTTCCGTCAGCACGACGACGTGGTGACGATGATGATGTTCTACCGACGCAGGGCTTCGCCTAAGCACCGCAACAATATGACCAAGGTGGAATATGGTGGAGGGGGGCACCGCACACGGCTAAGGAACAATCACGAAGATCAACTTGTGTGTCTAGACGTGCCCCCTGCCCCCGTATATAAAGGAGGGAGGGGGAGGTGCGGCCGTCCCTAGGGGTGCGCCTGGAGGAGTCCTACTCTCATCGAGAGCAGGACTCCCCCCTCTTGCCTTGTTGGAGAAGGAAGGGGGAAGGGGGAAAGAGGAAAGGCCCCCCTTCCTTGTCCTATTCGGACTGGGGGGGAGGGGGCGCGCGGCCTACCCTGGCCGGCCCTCCCCTTCTCCCTTAGGGCCCATGTAGGCCCAATAACCCCCGGGGGGTTCCGGTAACCCCCCGATACTCCGGTAAAATCCCGATTTCACCCTGAACGATTCAGATATCCAAATATAGGCTTCCAATATATCAATATTTATGTCTCGACCATTTCGAGACTCCTCGTCATGTCCGTGATCACATCTGGGACTCCGAACAACCTTCGGTACATCAAAACTTACAAACTCATAATAAAACCATCATCGTAACGTTAAGCGTGTGGACCCTACGGGTTCGAGAACTATGTAGACATGACCTAGAACTGTTTCTGGTCAATAACCAATAGCGGAACCTGGATGCTCATATTGGCTCCTACATATTCTACGAAGATCTTTATCGGTCAAATAGCATAACAACATACGTTGTTCCCTTTGTCATCGGTATGTTACTTGCCCGAGATTCGATCGTCGGTATCCAATACCTAGCTCAATCTCGTTACCGGCAAGTCTCTTTACTCGTTACGTAATGCATCATTCTGTAACCAACTCATTGGCCACATTGCTTGCAAGGCTTATAGTGATGTGCATTACCGAGAGGGCCCAGAGATACCTCTCCGACAATCGGAATGACAAAACCTAATCTGGAAATACACCAACTCAACATGTACCATTGGAGACACCTGTAGAGCTCCTTTATAATCACCCAGTTACGCCGTGACGTTTGGTAGCACACAAAGTGTTCCTCCGGTAAACGGGAGTTGCATAATCTCATAGTTGTAGGAGCTTTGTATAAGTCATGAAGAAAGCAATAGCAACATACTAAACGATCAAATGCTAAGCTAACGGAATGGGTCAGGTCAATCACATCATTCTCCTAATGATGTGATCCCGTTAATCAAATGTCAACACATGTCTATGGTTAGGAAACATAACCATCTTTGATTAATGAGCTAGTCAAGTAGAGGCATACTAGTGACATTAAGTTTGTCTATGTATTCACACATGTATCATGTTTCCGGTTAATACAATTCTAGCATGAATAGTAAACATTTATCATGATATGAGGAAATACATAATAACTTTATTATTGCCTCTAGGGCATATTTCCTTCAGTCTCCCACTTGCACTAGAGTCAATAATCTAGATTACACAGTAATGATACTAACACCCATGGAGTCTTGGTGCTGATCATGTTTTGCTCGTGGAAGAGGCTTAGTCAACGGGTCTGCAACATTCAGATCCGTATGTATCTTGCAAATCTCTATGTCTCCCACCTGGACTTGGTCCTGGATGGAATTGAAGCGTCTCTTGATGTGTTTGGTCCTCTTGTGAAATCTGGATTCCTTTGCCAAGGCAATTGCACCAGTATTGTCACAGAAGATCTTCATTGGTCCCGATGCACTAGGTATGACACCTAGATCGGAAATGGACTCCTTCATCCAGACTCCTTCATTTGTTGCTTCCGAAGCAGCTATGTATTCCGCTTCGCATGTAGATCCCGCCACGACGCTTTGTTTATAACTGCACCAACTTACAGCTCCACCGTTTAATAAAAACACGTATCCGGTTTGCGATTTAGAATCGTCCGGATCAGTGTCAAAGCTTGCATCTACGTAACCATTTACGACTAGCTCTTTGTCACCTCCATAAACAAGAAACGTATCCTTAGTCCTTTTCAGGTATTTCAGGATGTTCTTCACCGCTGTCCAGTGATCCACTCCTGGATTACCTTACCTACCCAAGCTTATTGCTGAGCATACGTCAGGTCTGGTACACAACATTGCATACATGATAGAGCCTATGGCTGAAGCATAGGGAACATCTTTCATTTTCTCTCTATCTTTGCTGTGGTCGGGCATTGAGTCTGACTCAACTTCACACCTTGTAATACAGGCAAGAACCCTTTCTTTGCCTGATCCATTTTGAACCTTTTCAAAACTTTATCAAGGTATGTGCTTTGTGAAAGTCCAATTAAGCGTCTTGATCTATCTCTATAGATCTTGATGCCCAATATGTAAGCAGCTTCACCGAGGTCTTTCATTGAAAAACTTTTATTCAAGTATCCCTTTATGCTATCCAGAAATTCTTTATCATTTCCAATTAACAATATGTCATCTACATATAATATCAGAAATGCTACAGAGCTCCCACTCACTTTCTTGTAAATACAGGCTTCTCCAAAAGTCTGTATAAAACCATATGCTTTGATCACACTATCAAAGCATTTATTCCAACTCCGAGATGCTTGCACCAGTCCATAAATGGATCGCTGGAGCTTGCACACTTTGTTAGCACCTTTTGGATCGACAAAACCTTCTGGTTGCATCATATACAACTCTTCTTCCAGAAATCCATTTAGGAATGCAGTTTTGACATCCATTTGCCAAATTTCATAATCATAAAATGCGACAATTGCTAACATGATTCGGACAAACTTAAGCATCGCTACGGGTGAGAAAGTCTCATCGTAGTCAACCCCTTGAACTTGTCGAAAACCTTTTGCAACAAGTCGAGCTTTGTAGACAGTTACATTACCATCAGCGTCAGTCTTCTTCTTGAAGATCCATTTATTCTCGATGGCTTGCCGATCATCGGGCAAGTCAACCAAAGTCCATACTTTGTTCTCATACATGGATCCCATCTCAGATTTCATGGCCTCAAGCCATTTCGCAGAATCTGGGCTCATCATCGCTTCCTCATAGTTCATAGGTTCGCCATGGTCAAGTAACATGACTTCTAGAATAGGATTACTGTACCACTCTGGTGCTGATCTTACTCTGGTAGACCTACGAGGTTCAGTAGTAACTTGATCTGAAGTTTCATGATCAATATCATTAGCTTCCTCACTTATTGGTGTAGTTTTCACAGGAACCGGTTCTTGTGATGAACTACTTTCCAACAAGGGAGCAGGTACAGTTACCTCATCAAGTTCTACTTTCCTCCCACTCACTTCTTTCGAGAGAAACTCCTTCTCTAGAAAGGATCCAAATTTAGCAACAAAAATCTTGCCTTCAGATCTGTGATAGAAGGTGTACCCAATAGTCTCTTTTGGGTATCCTATGAAGACACATTTCTCCGATTTGGGTTCGAGCTTATCTGGTTGAAGTTTCTTCACATAAGCATCGCAGCCCCAAACTTTAAGAAACGACAACTTTGGTTTCTTGCCAAACCACAATTCATAAGGCGTCGTCTCAACGGATTTTGATGGTGCCCTATTTAACGTGAATGCGTCCATCTCTAAAGCATAACCCCAAAAGATAGCGGTAAATCAGTAAGAGACATCATAGATCGCACCATATCTAATAAAGTACGATTACGACGTTCGGACACACCATTTCGTTGTGGTGTTCCGGGTGGCGTGAGTTGCGAAACTATTCCGCATTGTTTCAAATGTAGACCAAACTCGTAACTCAAATATTCTCCTCCACGATCAGATCGTAGAAATTTTATTTTCTTGTTACGATGATTTTCCACTTCACTCTGAAATTCTTTGAACTTTTCAAATGTTTCAGACTTGTGTTTCATCAAGTAGATATACCCATATCTGCTCAAATCATCTGTGAAGGTGAGAAAATAACGATACCCGCCACGAGCTTCAATATTCATTGGACCACATACATCAGTATGTATGATTTCCAATAAATCAGTTGCTCGCTCCATAGTTCCGGAGAACGGCGTTTTAGTCATCTTGCCCATGAGGCACGGTTCGCAAGTACCAAGTGATTCATAATCAAGTGATTCCAAAAGTCCATCAGTATGGAGTTTCTTCATGCGCTTTACACCGATATGACCTAAACGACAGTGCCACAAATAAGTTGCACTATCATTATCAACTCTGCATCTTTTGGCTTCAACATTATGAATATGTGTATCACTACTTTCGAGATTCAATAAAAATAGACCACTCTTCAAGGGTGCATGACCATAAAAGATATTACTCATATAAATAGAACAACCATTATTCTCTGATTTAAATGAATAACCATCTCGCATCAAACAAGATCCAGATATAATGTTCATGCTCAACGCTGGCACCAAATAACAATTATTTAGGTCTAAAACTAATCCCGATGGTAGATGTAGAGGTAGCATGCCGACTGCGATCACATCGACTTTGGAACCATTTCCCACGCGCATCGTCACCTCGTCCTTAGCCAATCTTCGCTTAATTCGTAGTCCCTGTTTCGAGTTGCAAATATTAGCAACAGAACCAGTATCAAATACCCAGGTGCTACTGCGAGCATTAGTAAGGTACACATCAATAACATGTATATCACATATACCTTTGTTTACTTTGCCATCCTTCTTATCTGCCAAATACTTGGGGCAGTTCCGCTTCCAGTGTCCAGTTTGCTTGCAGTAGAAGCACTCAGTCTCAGGCTTAGGTCCAGACTTGGGTTTCTTCTCTTGAGCAGCAACTTGTTTGCTGTTCTTCTTGAAGTTCCCCTTCTTCTTCCCTTTGCCCTTTTTCTTGAAACTAGTGGTCTTATCGACCATCAACACTTGATGCTCCTTCTTGATTTCTACCTCCGCAGCCTTTAGCATTGCGAAGAGCTCGGGAATAGTCTTGTCCATCCCTTGCATATTATAGTTCATCACGAAGCTCTTGTAGCTTGGTGGCAGTGATTGAAGAATTCTGTCAATGACACTATCATCAGGAAGATTAACTCCCAGTTGAATCAAGTGATTATTATACCCAGACATTTTGAGTATGTGTTCACTGACAGAACTATTCTCCTCCATCTTACAGCTATAGAACTTATTGGAGACTTCATATCTCTCAATCCGGGCATTTGCTTGAAATATTAACTTCAACTCCTGGAACATCTCATATGCTCCATGAAGTTCAAAACGTCGTTGAAGACCCGGTTCCAAGCCGTAAAGCATGGCACACTGAACTATCGAGTAGTCATCAGCTTTGCTCTGCCAGACATTCTGAACATCGTCAGTTGCTTCTGCAGCAGGCCTGACACCCAATGGTGCTTCCAGGGTGTAATTCTTCTATGCAGCAATGAGGATAATCCTCAGGTTACGGACCCAGTCCGTGTAATTGCTACCATCATCTTTCAACTTAGCTTTCTCAAGGAACGCATTAAAATTCAACGGAACAACAGCACAAGCCATCTATCTACAACAAACATAGACAAGCAAAATACTATTAGGTACTAAGTTCATGATAAATTTAAGTTCAATTAATCATATTACTTAACAACTCCCACTTAGACAGACATCTCTCTAGTCATCTAAGTGATCACGTGACCCAAATCAACTAAACCATGTTCGATCATCACGTGAGATGGAGTAGTTTCAATGGTGAACAACACTATGTTGATCATATCTACTACATGATTCACGTTCGACCTTTTGGTCTCCGTGTTCCGAGGCCATATGTGTATATGCTAGGCTCGTCAAGTTTAACCTGAGTATTCCGCGTGTGCAACTGTTTTGCACCCGTTCTATTTGAACGTAGAGCCTATCACACCCGATCATCATGTGGTGTCTCAGCACGAAGAACTTTCGCAACGGTGCATACTCAGGGAGAACACTTCTTGATAATTTAGTGAGGGATCATCTTAAAATGCTACCATCAATCAAAGCAAGATAAGATGCATAAAGGATAAACATCACATGCAATCAATATAAGTGATATGATATGGCCATCATCATCTTGTGCTTGTGATCTCCATCTCCGAAGCACCGTCGTGATCACCATCGTCACCGGCGCGACACCTTGATCTCCATCGTAGCATCGTTGTTGTTACGCCATCTATTGCTTCTACGACTATTGCTACCGCTTAGTGATAAAGTAAAGCAATTACAGGGCGTTTGCATTTCATACAATAAAGCAACAACCATATGGCTCCTGCCAGTTGCCGATAACTTTGGTTTATACAAAACATGATCATCTCATACAATAAAATATAGCATCACGTCTTGACCATATCACATCACAACATGCCCTACAAAAACAAGTTAGACGTCCTCTACTTTGTTGTTGCAAATTTTACGTGGCTGCTACGGGCTGAGCAAGAACCGTTCTTACCTACGCATCAAAACCACAATGATAGTTCGTCAAGTTAGTGCCGTTTTAACCTTCGCAAGGACCGGGCGTAGCCACACTGGGTTCAACGAAAGTTGGAGAAACAGACACCCGCCAGCCACTTGTGTGCAAAGCACGTCGGTAGAACCAGTCTCGCGTACGCGTACGCGTAATGTCGGTCCGGGCCGCTTCATCCAACAATACCGCCGAACCAAAGTATGACATGCTGGTAAGCAGTATGACTTGTATTGCCCACAACTCACTTGTGTTCTACTCGTGCATATGACATCTACGCATAAAACCTGGCTCGGATACCACTGTTGGGGAACGTAGTAATTTCAAAACAATTCCTACGCACACGCAAGATCATGGTGATGCATAGCAACGAGAGGGGGGAGTGTTGTCCACGTACCCTCGTAGATCGAAAGCGGAAGTGTTAGAACAACGCGGTTGATGTAGTCGTACGTCTTCACGATCTGACCTATCCAAGTACCGAACGTACGACACCTCCGAGTTTAGCACACGTTCAGCTCGATGACGATCCCCGGACTCCGATCCAGCAGGGTGTCGGGGATGAGTTCCGTCAGCACGACGGTGTGGTGACGATGATGATGTTCTACCGACGCAGGGCTTCGCCTAAGCACCACAACGATATGACCAAGGTGGAATATAGTGGAGGGGGGCACCGCACACGGCTAAGGAACGATCACGAAGATCAAATTGTGTGTCTAGAGGTTCCCCCCTACCCCTGTATATAAAGGAGGGAGGGGGAGGTGCGGCCGGCCCTAGGGGTGCACCTGGAGGAGTCCTACTCCCATCGGGAGTAGGACTCCCACCTCTTGCCTTGTTGGAGAAGGAAGGGGGAAGGGGGAAAGAGGAAAGGGGGGCGCCGCCCCCCTTCCTTGTCCTATTTGGACTAGGGGGGAGGGGGCGCGCGGCCTGCCCTGGCCGGCCCTCCTCTTCTCCCTTAGGGCCCATGTAGGCCCAATAACCCCCGGGGGGGGTTCCGGTAACCCCCCGGTACTCCGGTAAAATCCCGATTTCACCCTGAATGATTCCGATTTCCAAATATAGGCTTCCAATATATCAATATTTATGTCTCGACCATTTCGAGACTCCTCGTCATGTCCATGATCACATCCGGGACTCCGAACAACCTTCAGTACATCAAAACTTATAAACTCATAATAAAACTGTCATCGTAACGTTAAGCGTGCGGACCCTACGGGTTCGAGAACTATGTAGACATGACCTAGAACTGTTTCTGGTCAATAACCAATAGCGGAACCTAGATGCTCATATTGGCTCCTACATATTCTACAAAGATCTTTATTGGTCAAACCGCATAACAACATACGTTGTTCCCTTTGTCATTGGTATGTTACTTGCCCGAGATTCGATCATCGGTATCCAATACCTAGATCAATCTCGTTACTGGCAAGTCTCTTTACTGGTTACGTAATGCATCATTCCGTAACCAACTCATTGGCCACATTGCTTGCAAGGCTTATAGTGATGTGCATTACCGAGAGGGCCCAGAGATACCTCTCTGACAATCAGAGTGACAAAACCTAATCTCGAAATACGCCAACTCAACATGTACCATTAGAGACACCTGTAGAGCTCCTTTATAATCACCCAGTTACGTTGTGACATTTGGTACCACACAAAGTGTTCCTCCGGTAAACAGGAGTTGCATAATCTCATAGTTGTAGGAACTTTGTATAAGTCATGAAGAAAGCAATAGCAACATACTAAACGACCAAATGCTAAGCTAACGGAATGGGTCAGGTCAATCACATCATTCTCCTAATGATGTGATCCCGTTAATCAAATGACAACACATGTCTATGGTTAGGAAACATAACCATCTTTGATTAATGAGCTAGTCAAGTATAGGCATACTAGTGACATTAAGTTTTTCTATGTATTCACACATGTATCATGTTTCCGGTTAATACAATTCTAGCATGAATAATAAACATTTATCATGATATGAGGAAATAAATAATAACTTTATTATTGCCTCTAGGGCATAATTCCTTCAAAAAAATCATAGAGAAGCTTTCAGGACGAAGCACTGCCATCTCGAGGCGGAACCTGGGCAGGACCAATCTAGGGCTCCGCCGAAGCTGTTCTACCGGGGAAACATCCCCCGGGAGGGGGAAATCATCGCTATCGTCATAACCATCGATCCTCTCATTGAGAGGGGGTCAATATCCATCAGCATCTTCACCAGCACCATCTCCTCTCAAAACCTAGTTCATCTTTTGTATCTGATCTTTGTCTCAAAACCTCAGATTGGTACATGTGGGTTGCTAGTAGTGTTGATTACTCCTTGTAGTAGATGCTAGTTGGTTTATTCGGTGGAAGATCATATGTTCAGATCCTTAATGCTATTCAATACCCCTCTGATTATGAACATGAATATGCTTTGTGAGTAGTTACGTTTGTTCCTGAGGACATGGTAGAAGTCTTGTTATAAGTAATGATGTGAATTTGGTATTCGTTCGATATTTTGATGAGATGTATGTTGTCTCTCCTCTAGTGGTGTTATGTGAACGTCGACTACATGACACTTCACCATGATTTGGGCCAAGGGGAAGGCATTGGGAAGTAATAAGTAGATGATGGGTTGCTAGAGTGACAGAAGCTTAAACCCTAGTTTATGTGTTGCTTCGTAAGGGGATGATTTGGATCCATATGTTTCATGCTATGGTTAGGTTTACCTTAATTCTTCTTTCATAGTTGCGGATGCTTGTGAGAGGGGTTAATCATAAGTGGGGGCTTGTCCAATTAAGGACAGCACCCAAGCACCGATCCACCCACATATCAAATTATCAAAGTAACAGACATGAATCATATGAGCATGATGAAAACTAGCTTGACAATAATTCCCATGTGTCCTCGGGAGCACTTTGCTTTACATAAGAGTTTGTCCAGGCTTGTCCTTTGCTACAAAAAGGATTGGGCCACCTTGCTGCACCTTGTTTACCTTTGTTACCTATTACCTGTTACGAATTACCTTATCACAAAACTATTTGTTACTGATAATTCCGGTGCTTGCAGAGAATACCTTACTGAAAACCGTTTGTCATTTCCTTCTGCTCCTCGTTGGGTTCAACACTCTTACTTATCGAAAGGACTACGATAGACCCCTATACTTGTGGGTCATGATATCTCTCTCCCCCTTTGACATCAATTTCCAAGAAGGGATCTTCTAGAGCATAAGTTAAGTAGGTTTGGTCCTTGAGTCACATGACAAAGCAGCATGTAGAATGTGATGCAGGTAGAGGAAAAGAATCATCGAGTGGAGCTCGATTTGAAATGTAGAATGCAAATGGGAAAATATTTCCTCAGATGTGAAATCAGTAATACCGAGTTCTTTTCTTCAGTGACACCCACTTGTTCCGGTCTGGCCAAAAAGAAAAGATCAGTGAGGCCGAGTTCACCACAGAGAAAGGATTTTGTCATCTCAGCTCGCTAGGCAAATAGGATCTCACAAAGATTTGCAGGGAATTAAGTAAAGGATTTGCAATGATATAAATGCAGGGAGCGCAGAATGAAAAAAGAGAAAAGAAATGAAATCTAGATGAAGTTTTTTTAAAGGGGAAACAAACATGCAAGAGACAAAATGCAAGAACACAGAGAAACACTAGAGAACTTCATCTAGAATTGGCCGGCGACAAAGTCACCTATGTTAGAGTATATTGACTTAGGAGTCAAGTGAAGGCACTTGATCATAGGTCATACTCATCGTTTAAGCTCAAAATGGGGTTGCCATTTTTCGTTTAAGCATTTTGATGTATTCACATCTTATTGAGTTGCTTTGACCCATGTCTTGGGGTAAAGCTTCTATAGGATGGAATGACATACCTTGGTGGTGGTGTTGATCTTAATCATGTAGTTGAACTTGTGTATGATGCTCAAGGTTGATGTAGTTCATCAAGAGTTGGGAGCACCGCTTGTAGTTTGAGTTCATATTCCTACATGGGTTAGCTTTGCAAGGAAGAGCACTTGTGTATCCAGAATGACAATCATGGAATTTGATACCAAATGAAATTTGATATGTAGAAATTGTCAAAGGATATATTGAAAGGATTCATGCTTCCTTGTCTTCAACCACCATATTGTAGAGACTTGGAAATGTAGAGATTGATTAGAATGCGAGTGAGTTGTAATCTCATGGAATTGGGCTTATCCAAGTATCTACAAGGGTTAGATGGCATGCAAGAGTACAAGTATATCCCAGAGATATGATCATCATCATAAGAGAATTATCAAAGATTAGTCAAAGAAAGGCTCATGTCTTGCATGCATCCAAATGGAGTTTCTACTCCAAGTTTGAGGCATCAATGATGTTCAATTCACCTCTCAAACGGCAAAATACTTTCTCATCAAGCGGTTTGGTGAATATATCTGCCAATTTCTTATTGGTACGAACATGTTTAAGATTGATATCTCCCTTAGCAACATGATCTCGAATGAAATGATGTCAAACTTCAATATGCTTAGTGTAAGGGCATATTTAACACTTAGTAGTTTTGGTGATTGATGACAATGCTTTTGCGGACTAATCGTGTGCATTGAGCTTTTCAGATATATCATGTCTAAACACAAGACGATTTGGTGCCCCTCGAAGAGTATTGAAGACGGCGTTTTCTCTACGTTTCTTTTCGGTGGATTTGAGTCGTAGGAAAGCCGTACTATTAAGAGGGGGTACGCATCGGAAAGGTTTGGGTGTAATCTCATGTACAGATGTTCCTTTTGCACCACCTTTCCTTAGGCTCTTTGGAGCATCCTCCGCCTTTCCATGTCTAGGCAAAATGAAGGACTCCTAGTGTTGCTGAACTGAGACAGGCGGTAGTACTGCTCCCCAGAGCGGTACTACCACTGGCGCTTGCGGTAGTACCGGGCTCCTGCACGGTAGTACCACTCCTTGGGAATGGTAGTACCATGGCCTCAGGCCAGGCGCAGATGCTCAAGCGGTAGTAGGGGCGGATGTAGTTTTTTACATCTACGCCCTATGCGGTAGTACCGCACCTTGGGTGCGCTAGTATCGTGAGCTCTGGCTAGGCTCAGCCGCATGAGCGGAAGTAGGGGTGGATGTAATTTTTTACATCCGTGCCCTACACGGTAGTACCGCGCTAGGCGTGCGGTAGTAACATGTCGAATTTTTGCATGGACCTAAACTTAGCGGAAGTAGTCACGGATGTAATTTTTTATGTCCGTTCCCTTCTAAGCCTTGACTATCCCTGCCTTGCGGTAGTACCGCAAGGGGTCGCGGTAGTACCTCACCAGCGGTTCTACCGCTCCCTGTCTTAGCACATCAGGTCTAGTCCTGGCCCCTGCCTGGCCTGGGTAGTACCGTAGGCCCGTGCGGTAGTACTGCTTGGTTGTTGCGGTAGTACCGCGTGTCGTGGGCTGAGTTGGTGGATAACGGTTGGATTTGCTCTTCCACTATAAAAGGGGTGTCTTCTTCTCCGAGTTGACCACCTCTTCCATCCCTAAGCTCCATTGATGCTCTAAGCTCCATTTTCGCCCGATCTCTCTCCCTAGCCAATCAAACATGTTGATTCTCTAGGGATTGCTTGAGAAGGCCTCGATCTACACTTCCACCAAGAGAAATTTGATTCCCCCCACTAATCCCTTGTGGCTTTTGTTACTCTTGGGTGTTTGAGCACCCTAGACGGTTGAGGTCACCGTGGAGCCATAGTCCATTGTGGTGAAGCTTTGTGGTGTCGTTGGGAGCCTCCAATTAAGTTGTGAAGATTGCCCCAACCTTGTTTGTAAAGGTTCGGTCGCCGCCTCCAAGGGCACCAATAGTGGAATCACGGCATCCTGCATTGTGTGAGGGAGTGAGGAGAATATGGTGTCCCTAGTGGCTTCTTGGGGAGCATTATGCCTCCACACCGCTCCAACGGAGACGTACTTCCCTTCAAAGGGAAGGAACTTCGGTAACACATCCTCGTCTCCATCGGTTCCACTCTTGGTTATATCTTACCTTTACTTGTGCAAGATATATTGTGTTCTATCCTTTGCTTGCTTGTGTGTTTATTGTTGTTGCATCATATAGGTTGCTCACCTAGTTGCATATCTAGACAACCTACTTTGATGCAAAGTTTAATTCGGTAAAGAAAAGCTAAAAATTGTTAGTTGCCTATTCACCCTCCCTCTAGTCAACTATATCGATCCTTTCACTAAGTTCGAGATGTTGCACAGGATTATGAGCAATTTTAATAGCACTTTCATTGTCATAGAGCAATGAAACATGTTTCACATATATCCCATAATCTTTAAGAGTTCGGGTCATCCAAAGTAATTGAGCACAACATGAACCGGCAGCAATGTATTCCGCTTCAGCAGTGGATAAGGATACCAAGTTTTGTTTCTTGGAGGACCAAGACATAAGAGATATACCAAGAAATTGACAAGTACCCGAAGTGGACTTTCTATCAACCTTGTCTCCGGCATAGTACGAATCGGAGTAGCCAACAAGATCAAAAGAAGACCTCTTAGGATACCAAATGCCAAAGTTTGGACTATGAATTAAGTACCTCACTATCCTTTTCATAGCCTTAAGATGACATTCTTTGGGGGCTGCTTGATATCATGCACACATGCACACACTTAGCATAATATCGGGATGGGAGGCACATAGATATAACAATGAACCAATCATAGAGCGGTAAACCTTTTGGTCAACCGGTTCACCATCCTTTGTCAAGTCAATATGTCCACTAGTAGGCATGGGGGTACTCATACCTTTGCATTCTTGCATGTTGAACTTCTTGAATAAGTCCTTGGTGTACTTTGTTTGAGAAACAAAGGTACCCTCCTTAGTTTGCTTGATTTGCAAACCAAGAAAGAACTTGAGTTCACTCATCATAGACATCTCAAACTTCTCCGACATTAGCCTTCCAAACTTTTCACTAAAATGAGGGTTAGTCGAACCAAATATGATATCATCCACATAAATTTGGCACACAAATAATTCTCCATTAACCCTTTGAGTAAAAAAACGTTGATTCTATCTTTCCAATCTCAAAGCCTTTTTCAATAAGGAATTTAGTAAAGCATTTATACCATGCTCTAGGAGCTTGTTTAAGACCATAAAGAGGTTTGTGAAGTTTGTAAACATGATCGGGTTTCTTGGGATTAACAAAGCCGGGAGGTTGTTTAACATAAACTTCCTCCTCAATTTCACCATTAAGAAAAGCACTTTTAATTTCCATTTGATATAGGGTGATATCATGATGATTGGCATAAGCAAGTAAGATGCGAATGGACTCAAGTCTAGAAATGGGGGCATATGTCTCACCATAGTCCATACCTTCGAATTGAGTGTAGCCTTGAGCAATGATACGAACCTTGTTGTGCACAACTTGTCCATCTTCATCTTGCTTGTTCCGAAATACCCATTTGGTTCCAATGACATTGTGCTTCTCATCGGGCTTTTCAACCAACGTCCACACTTCGTTCCTCTCGAAATTGTGTAGCTCTTTATGCGTAGCGTTCAACCAATCCGGATCATCAAGAGCATCTTGAACCTTCATAGGTTCAATACTAGAAATGAATGAGTAATGTTCACAAAAGTTAGCCAAACGAGTTTTAGAGCGAGTAATTCTCCCAGTTTGAATATCATCATAGATTTGTTCGACGGGATGATCTCTTGAGACTCTTGCTCGAACTTGTGAGAGCTTTTGTTTCTGTCGGGGTGGAACATCCTCTTCATTGTCTTGTTCTTCCTCTTGTCTTTATTTGTTGTTGTCGGCATTGTTGTTCTCCCGTGGTTGTGGAGAAGGAGGTCGATGAGGTTCATCTTGTTGTACATCCTCGTTTCCATCATCTTTATGTGTTCCACTTGTGGATGCCTCCAAGTCAACTTGTGGATCACCTCAGTGTGAGGTTGAGGCTTCCACTTGGACAGACGAGGTGAAGGAGTCCTGGATTAGGGGGTCCTCAGACAGCCGGACTATATGCTTATGCCGGACTGTTGGACTATGAAGATACAAGATTGAAGACTTCGTCCCATGTCCGGGTGGGACTCTCCTTTGCGTGGAAGGCAAGCTTGGCAATTCGGATATGTAGATTCCCTTCTCTGTAACCGACTCGGTGTAACCCTAGCCCCCTCCGGTGTCTATATAAACTGGAGGGTTTAGTCCATTGGACAACAACAATCATAATCATAGGCTAGCTTCTAGGGTTTAGCCTCTATGATCTCGTGGTAGATCAACTCTTGTAATACTCATATCATCAAGATCAGTCAAGCAGGAAGTAGGGTATTACCTCCATAGAGAGGGCCCGAACCTGGGTAAACATCATGTCCCCCGCCTCCTGTTACCATTAGCCTTAGACGCATAGTTCGGGACCCCCTACCCAAGATCCGCCGGTTTTGACACCGACATTGGTGCTTTCATTGAGAGTTCCACTGTGTCGTCATCATAAGGCTTGATGGCTCCTTCAATCATCTACAACGACGCGGTCCAGGGTGAGGTTTTCCTCCCCAGACAGATCTTCGTATTCAGCGACTTCGCACTGCGGGCCAACTCACTTGGCCATCTGGACCAGATCGATAGCTATGCCCCTGGCCATCAGGTCAGGTTTGGAATCCTGAACTACACAGCCGACATCCGCGGAGACTTGATCTTCAACGGGTTTGAGCCCATGATAGGCGCACCCTACAACCATGATGAGCATGACCTGGATCTTCCATCGGACGGTGTTCAGGATATCTCACCTGCAGCAGTCCTGGCTTTAGATCTAGTGCAGATCATGCCATCTGAGGATGGGAGGATGGACCCCGCCACGGAAGCCGCACACTCAACAACGATAGAGCCGAACACAGATTTCGCTTCCAATGAAGTCTATCTCGTCGGACCTTCAGACTCGTCTCCGGCCATAGGCTCCGAACCGCGTGTATCCGCGCCCATCGGATCTAACTGTGCACCGATCTTGGAGTTTAGCTCCACGGATATCTTTCAGCACTCGCCCTTGGGCGACGTGCTAAACTCATTAAAATCTCTCTCCTTGTCAGGAGACTCTTGGCCGAACTATGTCCGGCTTGAGCGGGAAGCGGACGATGAAGGAATTCGTTACCCACCCACCATCCACTTAATAGCCACTGTCGATGACTTAACTAACATGCTTGATTTTGACTCCGAAGACATTGACGGCATGGACGACAATGCCGGAGAAAAACAAGAACCACCGCCCGCAGTGCGCTGGTCAGCCACCTCATCGTATGCCATATATATGGTGGACACACCCAAAGAAAACAATGGTGAGGATCAAAAGGATGCAACGGAGGATAATCCTCTCGAGAAGCAGCCAAAGCGCCGACGTCAGCGGCGCCGCTCTAAGCCCCACCATAGCAAAAACAGTGATACTGGCACAAGAAAGAATAACTCCCTGGATGATGCTCAAGACCCCGCAGACCCAGCGATGGAGCAGGACGAGCAAGGAGACGACAAACACAGTCCGGGGCCACTGTCCGATCACAGGGATGCCGAAGACAAAAATTATAAACCTGTCTCCGAAGAGGAGAACAGTCCGGACGATGATGCACACATCATCCCGGAAAACCACTTGGAACAAGAGCACCTCCACAAGAGAATTATTGACGCTGCGAGGAGCTTGAAGAAGCAGAAGCAACGGCTTAAAGTCGCGCAGGATACTCTCAACCACAGATGGAATGAAGTGCTCGACACTGAGGAAAGATACGGCGGTGATCGCCAGACAAAGAGCTACCCAAAACATAAGATGCTGCCCAAATTCGACGACGAGGCTATCACACCCATTCTGTTGAAAAACAATACGGACGATCTGCCAGACCGACCACCCCGTGGCCGAGACAAAGCGGCTAATGACGCTGCACATAAATCAGCACACGATCTACGTGAGCACCTGGACAAAACAGCTAGTATGACCGGATCCATCTATGGATCTAGGAAACATGTTCCTATGCAGGATCACGGCCACCAAATCGGCTATACTGATCGACTACCAGCTCGGAATCAACACCGAACACTACTGCCATCGGACCCATGCCACGACACAGCCAAGTACAGGGGTGCCGCACACCCCCTGTGCTTCACCGATGAAGTGATGGATCATGAATTTCCAGAGGGGTTTAAACCGGTAAACATCGAGGCATACGATGGAATGACAGACCCTGCAGTCTGGATTGAGGACTTTATTCTTCACATCCATATGGCTCGCTGAGATGATCTCCGCGCCATCAAATACCTGCCCCTCAAGTTGAAAGGACCAACTCGGCACTGGTTGAAAAGCCTCCCCGAAAATTCCATTGGAAGCTAGGAGGAACTCGAGGATGCTTTCAGGGCTAATTTTCAAGGGACCTATGTCCAACCTCCAGATGCAGACACTTTAAGTCACATAATCCCACAACCTGGAGAGTCAGCCCGTAAGCTTTGGAACAGATTTCTCACAAAGAAGAACCAAATCGTCGACTGTCCGGATGCCGAAGCCCTAGCAGCTTTCAAACACAGTGTATAGGACGAATGGCTTGCCAGACACCTCGGCCAGGAAAAGCCAAGGACAATGGCAGCCCTAACAACTCTCATGACCCGCTATTGCACGGGCGAGGACAGTTGGTTGGCCCTCAGCAGCACCAGCGATCCAGGCACATCCGAAATCACGGATGGCAATGGAAAATCACGACGCAATAAAAAAAGTCGAAATAATGAAGACAACCCAAACAATACAGCGGTAATGTCGGGTGGTAGGTGCGACATATGCCAACGGGTGGCTTATCATTGTGGGAGCCAATAAGACATTGCCGGTGCCTAGAAACGGGATAAGGTGAAGACATGCACGCCAGCGAATCTTACCCAGGTTCAGGGCTCTCCGTGGAGATAACACTCCTAGTCTTGCTCTGCCGGGTCTCTGCAAGATCACTAGATCAACAAGTGGCTACAAGAGGCTCCTTGAGCTGTTTGGCGAGAGGAGGAAGAAAGGGCAAGGCTAGCTCTCTTCTCCTCTCAAAGTTGTGTCTAAAGCTATCAAAGTCCCACCCTTTGCATGGGTGCCCTGGGGGGGTTTATATAGGCCTACCCCCCAGAGGTACAATGGTAATCCGGCTGGGCGCAGGCCCAGCCATGAGTGCCTATGCTCGCCGGCTTCTCCGCTGACTGCCTGGGCCCGCCGACTGGTGGGTCCCGCCAGCTGTCAGCCTCCTGGTCGATAGGTAGGCCCCACCGCTTGGTCTTGTCGGGGGCGGGTTACTGTTGCCTCACTCTTGATGATGAGGGCTTTGTCGAGGTAAGCATGGCTACAGTGCCGCCGCCTAGCGGGCTCTCACTGTAGCCTTACCTCGTCTTGTCTCCTTAATGGTGCACATACTTTGAGGAAGGGAGCGAGCCGACTGGGGAGAGCCGGCTTCGTCCCTGGCCGACTAGGGGAAGCGTGGCCACCTTCGGGTGTCTCTCTGACCAAAGGGGCCCACCGCCTGCGGGCCGTACTGACAGCCTGTCGTGGGTGACGTCATGGTCAGCATGGTAACAGTGCCACACCGGGCGGGTCATGGCTGCCCCGTACGGCATACTGTAGCCATGCGTTCTCCGGGATTTGGGGGTGGCAGGCTTCACTGTTGCCACGCCCCGTCCCGTCTCCGTTATGTGGGTGCAGACTTTGAGGGCACGATCTTGGCTGCCTGTCGGGGGTCGGCTTCTTGGAGTCGGTCATGTCGTGGCCGGCTTCTTGGAGTTGGCCCTCCCATGGTTTCCTTTATGGCGATTCTAAGGCCGGGCCGCCTTCCGGCAGTCGGCTTGTGGGGTAGCCGGCCGGGGGAAGGTGGCCCCGTGTCTTGGGTGCTTGAAGGCTTGATCGGCCTACTATTTTTTGAAGAGCCAAGGGGAGCCGGCTAGGCTACCCATGGTTATTTACTCCGACAATAGTCCCCGAAGCTGGTTGTGCTTCATGGCTGAGAGGGGGACGAGAAGCTCAATCAGCTTCCCACCCTGAAGAGCCGACAGCTAGGAGCCGACTTTACTCAAGCGTGCCATCTCAGCGAAGTTTCTTGAAATTTGAAGGCAGGAACCAGTTGGCGCGCGAGCCAGGCTGCGGGCTGGCCGGCCGCCGCCTGTGTGCCACATGGTGCCCTTCGGCTGGAAGGGCCTGCCAGCCCACGCGCGCGACGGGACGCTGCTGCAGGCCGGGGCCCGCCACTTCCATGCCTCAGCCCTAGCGCGGATCTTTTGTGGCCCAAACTGGCCGCACGTCTTCCGACGGCGGTTTCCACTCGCCGTTAAGGCGCAATAATCGCGGGACGTGGGGGAGTGGGCGCAGTTAATCCCACGCCCCCACGCCTCGCCTCCTCGGCTTCGGCGCGTGAGGCCATAAGTAGGGGGAGGAGGGGGAGCGGCAGTCGCTCGAATGCTCACCCTCGCTCCGCCATTCTCTTGTTCTTCTTCCTCTCCGTCACCGCAGCGGCTCTCCACCGTGCCACCGCTCCGCCAATCCTCTTGGCATGCTGCGGCCTTGCCACAGCTGAATCGCGCGCTCTCCGCCGCCGCGCCTTCCCCGTCGCTTCTCTGTCCTCATGGCTTCGACGTCCAACTCCTGGGACGGCTCCAACGTCCATGAGGACCACATCGACTTCCTTCGAAAGACACGGCGATTGCCGGGCAAGGACTACATGCGGGTGCGTCTCGCGCCCGAGAGGGAGATCTCGCCGGTGCCGGAGGAGGGCGAGCGGGTAATCTTCCGCTCGCACTGCCTGCGCGGTGTCGGCCTGCTCGCGAGCGGCTTCTTCCGCTCGTTTCTCGAGTTTTATCATCTCCAGCCGCACCACCTCACTCCAAACACGGTGGTGCTGCTGTCGGCCTTCGTCACCCTGTGCGAAGGCTTCCTCGGCGTTCTCCCCACCCTCGAACTATGGGGGGAGTTCTTCCAGTCCAAGCTCGGCACCGTCGTTGCGGGCGTGCCGGCTCCATGCGGCGCCTTCATCGCCATGCGGAGATCGACGACAACCCGTTTTCACCCATCGCGCTGATCCAGTCGGTGAAGCTCTGGCAGAAATCTTACTCCTACGTGAAGAACGTCGCTCCGCAAGGCGACTACGTCAACCTGCCGGCTTACGTAGCCGGCCCACTGGTTGGGAGGCAGCCTTCGTGGTCCTACTGGGCCAGGTCGCTGACGCCGGCTGGGGCTGGCGCCGTCGCCCGGCTCCGGGTGCTGATCCAGTCGGAGGGCCTGACCGGGCCCGACCTGATAGCCGCCTTCGTGGAGCACTGGGTGCTCCCACTCCAAGGCCGCCCTCACCAGATGAGCTGTCGCTTTGACCCAAGCCGGCTGAGCACCAAGGAGATGCCTCACGACGAGGTATCTTACATGGTGAATTACATTGCCAACTGCAAACTCACCGAGGAGTGGCGGTACAGCAAGGAGCCGTATTCTCGCGCCAACCCCCCGCCTGTGGTAAGCCTTCCTTCTTTTCTTCTTTTCTTGTTGCCGAGTTCTCACTGGCCGGCCTCTGACCAGTCGGCTTGTTTTTAATCAGAACCCCCTCCTTCATCCGTCGGCCGGAACCGCGGGGGCGGAACGCGAGTTCGCTCCTAACCGTGCGGCGCATGACTTTGACGACCCCGACTTGGGGGCGGCCGCCTTAGACGACGACGCCGTAGGGGGAGGCGGCCAGGCAGGTGGCTCCGGGCTCACCGCCGGCTTCGAGGACTGGCTGGATGAAGACGAGGCCGAACCTATTCTGCGCCGACAGCCAGTGCTACGTCTTGAGCTTGCGTTGGTTTTCCTCGAAGAGGAGAGGGTGATGCAGTAAAGTGTAGCGTAAGTATTTCCCTCAGTTTTGAGAACCAAGGTATCAATCCAGTATGAGGCTCCTCAAAAGTCCCATGCACCTACACAAAGAAACTGAGAACTCGCAACCAACGCAATAAAGGGGTTGTCAATCCCTTCACGGCCACTTGCGAAAGTGAGATCTAATAAAGATAGTATGATAAGATAAAATTTATTTTTGGTATTTTTGATATAGATGCAAAAAGTAAAGATGCAAATAAAGTAGATTGAAAACAAATATGATAAGAGATAGACCTGGGGGCCATAGGTTTCACTAGAGGCTTCTCTCAAGATAGCATAAGTATTACGGTGGGTGAACAAATTACTATCGAGCAATTGATAGAAAAGCGCATAGTTATGAGATTATCTAGGCATGATCATGTATATAGGCATCACGTCCATAACAAGTAGACCGACTCCTGCCTGCATCTACTACTATTACTCCACACATTGACCGACTCATGCCTGCATCTAGAGTATTAAGTTCATAAGAACAGAGCAACGCATTAAGCAAGATAACATGATGTAGAGGGATAAACACATGCAATATGATATAAACCCCATCTTGTTATCCTCGATGGCAACAGTACAATACATGTCTTGCAACCCTTTCTGCCACTGGGTAAGAACACCGCAAGATTTAACCCAAAGCTAAGCACTTCTCCCATGGCAAGAAAGATCAATCTAGTAGGACAAACCAAACTAATAATTCGAGAGACTTGCAAAGATAACTCAATATTACATAAAATAATTCAGAGAAGATTCAAATATTATTCATAGATAAACTTGATCATAAACCCACAATTCATCGGATCTCGACAAACACATCACAAAAAGAGATTACATCAAATAGATATCCACAAGAGAGGGGGAGAACATTGTATTGAGATCCAAAAAGAGAGAAGAAGCCATCTAGCTAATAACTATGGACCCGTAGGTCTGTGGTAAACTACTCACAACTCATCGGAGGGGTAAGGATGTTGATGTAGATGCCCTCTGTGGTTGCTTCCCCCTCCGGCAGAGTGCCGACAAGGGCTCCAAGATGGGATCTCTCGGATACAAAAGGTTATGGCGGTGGAAATTGTGTTTCGTGGTGCTCCTAGATGTTTTCAGGGTACGTAGGTATATATAGGAGGAAGAAGTATGTCGGTGGCTGCCCGAGGGGCCCATGAGACAGGGGGCGCGCCCTACAGGGGGGCACTCTCCTATCTCGTGGGGACCTCGGAGCTTTCTTGACTTGCACTCTAGGCTCTCCAGATCAGATTTGTTCCAAAAATAACGCTCCCGAAGGTTTCATTCCGTTTGGACTCCATTTGATATTACTTTTCTTCGAAATACTGAAATAGGCAAAAAAACAGCAATATGGGCTGGGCCTCTGGTTAGTAGGTTAGTCCCAAAAATGATATAAATGTGTAAAATAAAGCCCATAAACATCCAAAAGAGGTAATATAATAGCATGGAACAATCAAAAATTATAGATACGTTGGAGACGTATCAAGCATCCCCAAGCTTAATTCCTGCTCGTCCTCGAGTAGGTAAATGATAAAAAGAGAATTTTTGATGTGGAATGCTACCTAGCATAATTCATAATGTAATTTTCTTTATTGTGGCATGAATGTTCAGATCCAAATGAATACAAAATAAAAGTTCATATTGACATAAGAAATAGTAATACTTCAAGCATACTAATCAAAGTAATCATGTCTTCTCAAAATAACATGGCTAAAGAAAGTTATCCCTACAAAATCATATAGTCTTGCTATGCTCTATCTTCATCTTACAAAGTATTTAATCATGCACAACCCTGATGACAAGCCAAGCAATTGTTTCATACTTTAATAATCTCAAACTTTTTCAACTTTCACGCAATACATGAGCGTGAGCCATGGACATAGCACTATATGTGGAATAGAAGGGTGGTTGTGGAGAAGACAAAAAAAGGAGAAGATAGTCTCACATCAACTAGGCTTATCAACGGGCTATGGAGATGCCCATTAATAGATATCAATGTAAGTGAGTAGGGATTGCCATGCAACGGATGCACTAGAGCTATAAATATATGAAAGCTCAATGAAAGAAACTTAGTGGGGTGCATCCAACTTGCTTGCTCACGAAGACCTAGGGCACTTTTGAGGAGGCCCATCATTGGAATATACAAGCCAAGTTCTATAATGAAAAATTCCCACTAGTTATATGAAAGTGACAACATATGAGACTCTCTATCATGAAGATCATAGTGCTATTTTGAAGCACAAGTGTGGAAAAAGAGATAGTAGCATTGTCCCTTCTCTCTTTTTCTCTCATTTTAATTTTTTTCTTTCTTGTTCTTTTTTTCTTTCTTTGGCCTTTTTTTGGCCTTTCTCTTTTTCTTTCTTTCTTTCTTTTTTTTCTTTTTGTAAAGTCCGAAGTCTCATCCCGACTTGTGGGGGAATCATAGTCTTCATCATCCTTTCCTCACTAGGACAATGCTCTAATAATGAATATCATCACACTTTTATGGATTGACAACTCAAAGCTAGAACAAGATATGACTCTATATGAATGCCTCCGGCGGTGTACCGGGATATGCAATGAATCAAGAGCGACATGTATGAAATTTATGAAAGTGGCCTTGCCGCAAATACAATGTCAACTACATGATTATGTAAAAAGCAATATGACAAAAGTAATGCGTGTCATATGAACGGAACGGTGGAAAGTTGCATGGCAATATATCTCGCAATGGCTATGGAAATGCCATAATAGGTAGGTATGGTGGCTGTTTTGAGGAAGGAGTATGGTGGGTGTATGGTACCGACAAAAATTGCACGGTCCAAGAGAGGCTAGCAATGGTGGAAGGGTGAAAGAGTGCGTATGATCCATGGACTCAACATTAATCAAAAGAACTCATATACTTATTGCAAAAATTTAGAAGTCATCAAAAACCAAACTACTACGCGCATGCTCCTAGGGGGATAGATTGGTAGGAAAAGACCATTGCTCGTCCCCGACCGCCACTCATAAGGAAGACAATCAATAAATAAAATTGTGCTCCAACTTCATCACAAAGTGGTTCACCATACGTGCATGCTACGGGAATCACAAGCTTCAACACAAGCATTCTTTAAATTCATAATCACCCAACTAGCATGACTTTAATATCACTACCTCCAAATCTCAAAACAATTATCAAGCAGCAAATTGATCATAGCATCCAATTCACTTTCTATGATAGTTTTTATTATACCCAACTTGGATGCTCATCATTCTAGGACCAACTTTATGATCATAGCAAATACCATGCTGTTCTAAAAGACTCTCAAAATAATATAAGTGAAGCACGAGAGACTAGCAATTTCTTGAAAATTAAGACACCACCGTGCTCTAAAAGATATAAGTGAAGCACTAGAGCATAAACTATCAAGCTCAAAAGATATAAGTGAAGCACATAGAGTATTCTAGCAAATTCTAATCAAATAGGCTTCTCCCAAAAGGTGTGTACAGCAAGGATGATTGTGGTAAACTAAAAAGCAAAGACTAATATAATACACGACGCTCCAAGCAAAACACATATCATGTGGCGAATAAAAATATAGCTCCAAGTAAAGTTACCAATGAACGAAGACGAAAGAGGGGATGCCTTCCCGGGGCATCCCCAAGCTTAGGCTTTTGACTATTCTTGAATATCTTGGGGTGCCATGGGCATCCCCAAGGTTAGGCTCTAGCCACTCCTTATTCCGTAGTCCATAAAAGCTTTACCCAAAACTTGAAAACGTCACAACACAAAACTCAACAGGAAATCTTATAAGCTCCGTTAGTGAAAGAAAACAAAACCACCACATAAGGTACTGCAATGAACTCATTATTTATTTAAATTGGTGTTAAACCTACTGTATTCCAACTTCTTTATGGTTTATAAACTAATTTACTAGCCATAGATGCATTGAAATAAGCAAACAACACACAAAAAACAGGATCTATCAAAAACATAACAGTCTGTAGAAATCTGTAACTAATGCAAACTTCTGGAACTCTAAAAATCCTACAAAAATAGGAAGTCCTGGAAAAGTTGTCTATTGAACATCATCAAAAAGAATCAACGCAAAAGCACGTTCCTGTGATTTAACAAAATTATATTCGTGCGCGCAAAGTTTCTGTTTTTCAGCAGAATCAAATCAACTATCATCGTAGGTTATCCTATAGGTTCTACTTGGCACAAAAACTAAGTAAAAGATAAAAACACATCTAACCAGAAGGTAGATGCAAGATTTATTACTAAATAGGAGCAAAAACAAAAAACATAAATAAAATTGGGTTGCCTCCCAACTAGCGCTATTGTTTAACGCCCCTAGCTAGGCATAAAAACAAAGATAGATCTAACGAGTGCCATCTTTGTCACTAAATTCATCAATAGGGCGCTTGTGATCTCTAGGGATTTCTTCCCTTTTAGCATTGGCTAAACTTTTAGGCAAAAATTCAAGAAATTCATTGGTAGCAAAAGGTTCCTTAATGATAGAGAGGCAATTGGGAAGAACACTTATGGATTTGAGATCCGCATCTCCCTTACTAGAAGATTCACCCTTATTTTTAGGAACATAAATAAACTTGGCAATTTTAGTAGGGGGTTTTGGAGTGTTTTTCATGGGGGAGAATGCGGAACCCAAGTTTGTAATGATATCCTCAAGTTTACTGATTCTAGAAGAGTCTAGATCTATTTTTTCATTGACTATAGGTTCTTTTTCCTTAAGATTTTTCAAAGTAACTCCAACCCTAGATCCAAATTGGGTAATGTGATTATGAATATTTTTATCCAAATTTTCAATCAACTCAACAGTGGCAATTTTATTTTCAATAATATCAAGCCGTTGCATCACATGTTCTAGAGTTAAAACCGTTCCATTAACCAAAAGAGGTGGTGGGCCAAACAAATCCAACATAGCATTATAGGCATCAAAAGTATGGCTACTCATAAAATCACCTCCGGTAGCAATATCAAGAACACATCTATTCCAGGGAGTAGTGCCTACATAAAAATTGCGAAGAAGAACGGAAGTAGCAAGCTTCCTAGTAGCTTTATATTGGGCATTGCAAATTCTATGCCAAGCATCTTTTAAACTTTCTCTTTCCCTTTGCTTAAAATTGTGAATTTCTTGTTCGGGAGTGAGAATAAAGATAGGAGGACTGGCCATGACGACAAGGTAAACGAACTAACACACGAGCAAATAGAGAGACGAGAAGCGAAAAAGAAAGGAGGAGATTGGGAAAGAGAGGGCGAATAAAACGGCAAGGGTGAAGTGGGGGAGAGGAAAACGAGAGGCAAATGGCAAATAATGTAAATGCGAGGGAGATGGGTTTGTGATGGGTACTTGGTATGTCTTGACTTGAGCGAACACCTCCCCGGCAACGGCGCCAGAAATCCTTCTTGCTACATCTTGAGCTTGCGTTGGTTTTCCTCGAAGAGGAGAGGGTGATGCAGCAAAGTGTAGCGTAAATATTTCCCTCAGTTTTGAGAACCAAGGTATCAATCCAGTAGGAGGCTCCTCAAAAGTCTCATGCACCTACACAAACAAACTGAGAACTCGCAACCAACGCAATAAAGGGGTTGTCAATCCCTTCACGGCCACTTGCGAAAGTGAAATCTAATAAAGATAGTATGATAAGATAAAATATATTTTTGGTATTTTTGATATAGATGCAAAAAGTAAAGATGCAAATAAAGTAGATTGAAAACAAATATGATAAGAGATAGACCCGGGGGCCATAGGTTTCACTAGAGGCTTCTCTCAAGATAGCATAAGTATTACGGTGGGAGAACAAATTACTAGCGAGCAATTCATAGAAAAGCGCATAGTTATGAGATTATCTAGGCATGATCATGTATATAGGCATCACGTCCATAACAAGTAGACCGACTCCTGCCTGCATCTACTATTAGTACTCCACACATCGACCCACTCCTGCCTACATCTAGAGTATTAAGTTCATAAGAACAGAGCAACGCATTAAGCAAGATGACATGATATAGAGGGATAAACACATGCAATATGATATAAACCCCATCTTGTTATCCTCGATGGCAACAATACAATACGTGTCTTGCAACCCTTTCTGTCACTGGGTAAGAACACCGCAAGATTTAACCCAAAGCTAAGCACTTCTCCCATGGCAAGAAAGATCAATCTAGTAGGCCAAACCAAACTAATAATTCGAGAGACTTGCAAAGATAACTCAATCATACATAACAGAATTCAGAGAAGATTCAAATATTATTCATAGATAAACTTGATGATAAACCCACAATTCATCGGATCTCAACAAACACACCGCAAAAAGAGATTACATCGAGTAGATCTCCACAAGAGAGGGGGAGAACATTGTATTGAGATCCAAAAAGAGAGAAGAAGCCATCTAGCTAATAACTATGGACCCGTAGGTCTGTGGTAAACTACTCACAACTCATCGGAGGGGCAAGGATGTTGTTGTAGAGGCCCTCCGTGGTTGCTTCCCCCTCCGGCAGAGTGCCGGCAAGCGCTCCAAGATGGGATCTCGCGGATACAGAAGGTTACGGCGGTGGAAATTGTGTTTCGTGGTGCTCCTGGATGTTTTCGGGGTACGTAGGTATATATAGGAGGAAGAAGTACGTCGGTGGCCGCCCGAGGGGCCCACGAGACAGGGGGCGCGCCCTATGGGGGGGCACCCTCCTATCTCGTGGGGCCCTCAGAGCTTTCTTGACTTGCACTCCAGGCTCTCCAGATCAGATTTGTTCCAAAAATAACGCTCCCGAAGGTTTCATTCCGTTTGGACTCCGTTTGATATTCCTTTTCTTCGAAATACCGAAATAGGCAAAAAACAGTAATATGGGCTGGGCCTCCGGTTAGTAGGTTAGTCCCAAAAATGATATAAATGTGTAAAATAAAGCCCATAAACATCCAAAAGAGGTAATATAATAGCATGGAACAATCAAAAATTATAGATACATTGGAGACGTATCAGTCGGCATACGATCATCAAGGCGCGGGCTCATCTACTGGGCCGGCTGCACGGGGCGGCGCACGGAAATGCCGGGCGGCGCCGACTCTCTTCGGCAGTCGGCCGAAGAAGCCCAAGGGTACTGCAGCGGCGACCAAGCGGGACGAGGCGGCTGCGAAGGCGGCCCGCTTCCGCAAGGTGGTGAAGCAGCCGCAGGCAGTTTCAGCGTAAGTGTTAATTCTCGCACGCCTTTCTTTCTTCTCTTTAGTCGGTATTCTTCTAAGCCCACTTATCAAACATGGATCCGCTCTCTCTTGAGCGGACTACAGCCGCCTCCATAGTCGGAGGGGCGGGAGGATCTGCAAGCTCCCGCCTCGTGGACCCTCGTGCCGATCTCCAAGCGGCGACGGAGCAGAACGCGCGGGAGGCACATGAGGAGCGGGAGGTGGAGGAGTAGATGGCGGGTGCCACCAAGGCGGCCCAGGAGACGACGACGGAGTCCGCAGAGGCGCAGGCCGACGCGGCAGCCAAGACTCAGGCGGAAGTCGCGGCCGCGAAGAGGGCGGCGGAAGCCCTGCATAGCCAGCCTCCACAACTCATCATCCCCCTCCGCACCGTGGCCCCCGATATCCTGGTGCCCCCGCCAGAGGAAGCCGGCCATGACCAGCCGGTGATGGAGAGGGAGGGGGGCGACACAGTCGTCCTGGAGGGCGAGGCGGTACCGCCGTTGTCGGCCGGGACGGGCCAAGGCGGCCAGCCTGAGGTGCCGCCTGAGCAGCCGGCTGGAGGCGGGCCGACTGTGAGGGCGGATCTCGTGGTCCTGTCGCCGACTCGTCGGCGCGCAGGGAAGGCAAATTCAGAGCCGGACCCGCAGAGGGCCGCAGGCTCTAGCTCGTTGTCCCATGACCTGGAGACGGCCAGCGTCAGCTTGCCAGGGTGGACGCCAGGTGGTGGGACGACCGTGCTGAATGTGGCGGCGCAGGACGTCCGGAGCCGGCTTCAGTCCCAGGCTGCCGCGCTGAAGCAGTGCACCCAAGAGTTTCTTGCAATGCGGTCGGCCATTCGGGTGAGTCTTCGCTCTTGATTTCTTCCGCGGGGGCACGTCAGCGCACCCACTGGGTGTAGTCCCCGAGTTCCGAGTCGGCTGCTGAGCAGGCGGCTTGGAACTTCTTAGCAGACTTTGATTTATGTCTTGTTCTTATTCGCATCTTCGTCCTGTTTGCAGGACTATCACAACCTCCATGCTGCTACCTTCAACTCCTAGGCCCGGGAGATGAATCAGAAGACCGCCGATCTGACGGAGAGCTAGAGTAAGTGCTTCATCTTTTTATCTCATGTGGGGGCGCGTCAGCGCACCCACTGGGTGTAGTCCCCGAGATTTGGGCCGACTGCTGAGCAGTCGAGTCGGATCTTTCCTAACGACTTCTTTCTTATTTCTTTTTTCTTCTGCATATCTGCAGGGGCCAATGCCGACTTGAGGGAGCAGCTAGGTGTGGCCCAGACCGCCCTTCACGCCAAGGAGACTAAGTGCAATGCCTTGGCTCAGGAACGTGATCGCCTGGCCAAGAAACTGGCCGACCAGGCGGAGGACCACAAGGCGGCCCTGAAGACGGCGCAGGACAGCGAGGACACCCTCAAAGCCGAATATGAGACTGAGGCGGCGAGCTGGGCCGAGGCGAGGCAGGCGCTGAGCGAAGGTTATGGCCGGGTTGAAGATTTGATTGACGGTAGGTCGCCTTCTTCTTCATCCCTTCGCTCGCCCCTGTCATCTGGTCTGTCTTCTGACTTGTTCTACTTTCTTCTTCTTTGTGCAGAATACTTCCCCCGTTACTCCGTCGCCGCCAACCAAGCCAGCGAAGCTCACCGTGAGGCCCGACGGCAGACTGGGGTTGAGATTGCACCGGACGCCAGTCGGACGCTTGAAGAGCAGCTTCTGGCGATTCAAGCCCGCCTCCAGCCTGCTTACCGCATGCTCTGCCGTCTTCAACATACCGGAGCGCAGGTGCTGGCCGCCCTCTGGCCCAGCGAGGTGATTCCCCACACCCCTGGTCGGACTGCCGACTGGCTGGAGGTAGCAGTCGGCCGCTTTAAGGCCTGGAAGGCTTCTGCAGCCCGGTGCGGGGCTCGGCGGGTGCTAGAGTTCGTCCGGGCTTGGTATCCCGGGCTGAGTTTGGCCCAGCTAAGCACATGGAGGCAGGAGGCTGACGAGGAGCTGGAGGCGGTGCGGCCGGCTATCATCCAGCACGCCTCAGCGATCGCCGACTTCACCGACACCAGCGCCTTTGCCCTTGAGGTGAATGAAGATGGCGTCGCTCAGCCGGAGGAGTTGTTTGGGCTGAACCCGGCAGAAGGAGAAGACTCGGCGAAGAAGATCGACTCCAGCGACGAGGGCGAAGAGGAGGAGGAGGAGGATGGTGAGGACGCCGTGCCAGACGGTGGAGCGACCGGCCAGCCTCAGCCTGATCGTGCCTCTAGCAACGAGGCGCGTGTGGGCACGCCGACTGCAGCAGGTGACGATCAAGCCGAGACCCGCCAGCCGGCCACTCCTCCAGCCAACACTGCCGTCTCCACCAACCTGCCCGACTCGCCTGTTGCTCCCTTGGCCTGACTCGCCGTCTTTGCTTTCCTACCCGTTACTCTTTGAACAATTTTTATTAATTTTGTGCAGTTCCACCCACTGGGGGTGTATTCAAACTATGTTGAATGCTGGCCTTTCGAAGGCCTTTTGTGTAAATATAATCATGCATGTGCTGGGCTTCCATTCATATTTTCTTTTCATCCTTTGGCTGTTTCCTTTGCCGCCCTCCCTTGGTCGCCGCCTTCCTAGCCGGACAGCTGCTCTGCAGTCTGTGGCTGAGGAAGGGCTTGGCCAGTTTGGGAGGACAAGTACTCGAGCTTTCTTAGATTGTAGAAAAGTAAGAAGGGAAGCCGGCCAGCCGGCTGCTCTGACAGTCGGCTGGTGTGGGGAAGCCGGCTTGTGTTATATAAGTTCGTTAGTCCTTAGCCGTTTTTCGTGTGGGAATCCTTTCCTGCCTTTGACTCTTGCCAGTCGGACAGTCGATTCTTCGAACTGCGACTTTCAACAAGAGAGGGCTTGGGTGCCGGCACACTACTTGTCTGACTGCAGGTAGAACTTAAATATAACCCAAGGCGGCAAGTCCCCGGGCCGACTGATCGAACCCGGTGCCGGACGAAAAAACAAATGTAGTAACATAATCATACGCTTGATACTCATCATTCATAGATAAAAGAGGGTAGTCCCCGAGTACACCTCGGGGGGCCCATTGTCTCGTACTTAATACAAAAGATAGCATGGTACATACTACATTTTAACTGTAAAATCTTCGGAGGAGATTGGCGTTCCATGGTCGTTCCGACTCCTTGCCGGAATCATCCCTCTTGTGTGCCTTCGGCCACGTAGTAGGAGTTGTTGCCTAAAGCCCGACTGATGATGAATGGGCCTTCCCAAGGGGCCGAGAGCTTGTGCTGGCCGGCTGTTCGCTGGATCAGCCGGAGCACAAGATCGCCCTCTTGGAAGGATCTTGGCTTGACCTTCCGTCTATGGTAACGTCATAGACCCTACTGGTAGATGGCGAACTGGCTGAGGGCTAACAGCCGACCCTCTTCTAGCAGGTCGATGCCATGTTCTCACGCTTCCTTGACCTCCGCCTCCGTGTACATGGTGACCCGAGGTGAGTCAAACTCAATGTTAGTTGGGATGACGGCCTCGGCACCATATACAAGGAAGAAAGGGGTGAAGCCGGTTGACTTGTTCGGGGTAGTGCGCAAGCTCTAGAGGATGGCCGGCAGCTCATCGAGCCAACAGCCGGCCGAACGCTCCAGTGGCACGACCAATCGGGGCTTGATGCCGGAGAGGATGAGGCCGTTTGCTCGCTCGACTTGACCGTTTGACTGCGGGTGGGCAACGGACGCTATGTCCAGTCGGATGCCCTGTGTCACGCAGAAACATGCCAGTGCTCCCTTGGCAAAATTTGTGCCGTTGTCGGTGATGATGTTGTGTGGTATGCCATACCGGGTTGTAATATCTGCAATGAATGTCACGGCAGTCGGCCCATTCAGCTTCTTGATCGGTTTTGCTTCAATCCACTTGGTAAATTTGTCCACGGCGACGAGTAGATGTGTCATGCCGCTGCACGCCGTCTTGAATGGGCCCACCATGTCCAATCCCTAGACGGCAAAGGGCCAAGTAAGGGGAATGGTCTTGAGTGCAGAAGCCGGCAGGTGTTGCTTGGAGCCGAAGACTTGGCACCCTTTGCAGTGTTTGACTAATTCCTTGGCGTCGTCCAAAGCAGTCGGCCAGAAGAATCCATGGCAGAAGGCTTTGGCGACGAGTGATCTTGAGGCTGCGTGGTGGCCACATTCGCCTTGGTGGATGTCCTTGAGGATTGCTATGCCCTTCTCCAGCTCAACGCAGCATTGGAAGACTCCAGTGACACTGCGCCTAACGATCTCTCGGTTCACTATTGTGTATGCTCTGGCTCGGTGTTGGACTTGTCTTGCCGAGATCTCGTCAGTCAGCAGCTCTCTGTTAACCAGGAAATTGAGGATGGGCTGGGCCCATGATGGAGCCGTGACTTCTTCTATTGTCAAAACGGCTACTGCGACCCGGGCGGGTGGGCTGGGTGGGGAAGAGTTGGAGTCGGCCACCGCCTGTTGTGTCGATGTAGCACCCGGGCCGGCTGCAGTAGTCCCCGGGCCGGGTGCGACTACAGCAGTCCCTGAGCCGCCTGTCAAAGTCCCCGAGCCACCTACTTGGTTACCCAAGTCGGATCCGACTGCGTCGGGGTCAGGCGGCACGAAGATGGAATGAGATTCTGGAGATGGCTTGACAGACGGCTTGAGGAGGCGTTGGAGAGAGACGTCGGTTGGTATAGCTTGTCGGGTGGGGCCTACTCGTGCCAGGGCATCTTCTTGCTCGTTGTCGGCCCGTGGCACATGGAGGAACTCGCATCCTTCAAAATATCTGCTGAGTTGCTAAACAAGGAAGCGGTAGCTCGCCATGTTTGCGTCCTTGGCGTCCCAGTAGCCGGAGGATTGCTGGACTACCAAGTCCGAGTCATCATAGCACAGGATCCGGCGGATGTCGAGTTCTTTGGCTAGCCGGAGCCCGTGTATGAGTGTCTCATACTCGGCCACATTGTTGGAGGCAGCAAAATGAATTTTCAATGTGTATCTGAGCTTGTCGCCTTTGGGGGAGGTGAGGAAGATGCCGGCTCCCAAGCCGGTGCGCATCTTGGATCCATCGAAGTGCATCCGCCAATGAGTGGAGTCGGGGGCAGGCGGCAGGTACTGGGTCTCGGCCTAGTCGACGAGGAAGTCGGCCAATGCCTGGGACTTGATGGCGGTGCAAGGTTGGTAGAAGATCGTGTAAGGAGCAAGCACAATGGCCCATTTTTCCACCCGGCCAGATGCATCCCGGCTGCCTATGATCTCGGCGAGCGGGGCAGTACATATAAAGAAAGAGAGGAGGGTTCATCGAGAGGAGGGTTCATCGAGCGGGGCAAGTGTGTTGGTTGAGGCGTGCTCGAGAGGAGGGTTCGGGCACTGCGGGGAGGAAGGGGCGGAGGCGAGGGGATCGGGCGAGGAGGCTGCGGCGCTGGAGGAGGAACGAGGGGAGAGATGGGGTGCGTGGGGGCTGGGCTAGGGTTAGAGGCGGCTGGGCCTTGGGCCGGCTTAGGTAGGAGGGTTAGGTGGGCTGCGGCTGGAGAGGCCGGTTGGGTCGGCCCATGTGGAGAGGAAATGGCCAGAGGCCTGGCTGGGCTCCTTCTCTCCCTTCTTCAAATCTCTTCCAAAAACAGAAAAGCAAAGAAAGAAAAGGAGAGAAAAGAAATGAGTGGACAAAAATTTGGACAAGGGGATTAATTTCCCGGACTCACAAAAATGCGCTTGTTCCGAGAAAAATGGAGTGGGCAAGATTGCAAGAATTAAATTCAAAGTCATTTGAATTTAATTTAAAAGGTTTGAACAAGGACTAGGATTTAGAAGAGTCCAAAAATGTTGAGAATTTAGGAGGAGCCTCGATAAATGGGAAAAGAAATGTTGGCAAAGTTTGGGGACCAAACTTGAAGTAGAAAGGGAGTGGGGATTTTTCAAGTGTGTTTTGGTTAATTCCAAAAGAATGGAATATTTTTATTTAGCTCCCTAATATTGGAGGATATGTTATAAAGAGAAGTCACCATGTGAGTCCCTCGATTTAAATGGATCAAAAAAAATCCATACGATTTATTTAGTTGAGTTTTTAAAAAATTAATGATATGATGGCATGATGACATGATACAATGCACATGATGCAAGGATGAATGCAACAAATAAAACAAATCACACGACGAAACTCGGAATAGCTGGAAGTCTTCTGGAGCGTCGGTCTCGGGGCGTCACAAGCTTCTCCAATAGAGGGAAGGAGAAACCCTCCATTCAGCAAGGTTCATAGAAATATTCCAAATATCCATCCGGTAGCTATGATAGTTGCCTTCCAGTCCAATGTGCGCAATCGCCGGATCTGTTCTAAGATGAACATACGGTTGCCCAAGACAGTGAAGGATCTGTACACCCTAGTGGATAAGTGTGCTCGGATGGAGGAGGGAAGGAAGTTGCCCGGAGAGGAAGATTGCATCAATGTTGATTCAGACGATGATGATGAATCAACCAGTCAGAAGAAGAGCAAGAAACATAGTAAGAAGCGGAGGGATAAGGCAGTAATGACTACTGAAGGATCAGGCACCCCTGGTACTAGCAAGATCACCAAGGCTGATGTCCCCAGCAAGGAGACTGCCATGTGCGTTGATTGTCAGGAAGCTGCGGCTGCCGAGAAGGCCGGGAAGAGCGATGGGCCGTACTGCAAGATCCATTGGACCAAAGGCCACGACCTTCAAGAATGCTATCAGGTTGAGTAGTTAGTCAAGAGATAGAGAGCAGAATACGAGAAGCGTGATAAGGAGAAGGTTCAGAATATTGCTGGCAGTAAGGGACGAGGCGGTGAAGTGAATCGCCTCGGCAAGCCCTTTCGGAACCAAGGAAAACCCGCCAAGGGTCGAGAGAAGGAAGCCTGTGACGATGAGAGGGATATAGGGGATGAAGAGGAAACCAGTGAGCAAGAGTTTCAGAAGGCCACTGACGCCCTGTGCATTGACGGGGGTGCATCTCTGCACACCTCTCACCGCCAGCTCAAGCAGTGGGCACGAGAAGTCAATGTCGTGGAACCAGCACCAGAGGCCCGGAAGCCGCTCAAATGGTCCCGTACACCCATCATCTTCGATGAAGAGGATCATCCTAGCCGCACCACTGCGGTAGGGTGCCTGCCATTGTTGGTTTCTCCAACAATTCGCAACCTCACGGTCATGCAGATGCTGGTGGACGGTGGGGTTAGGCTGAATCTGATCTCCCCAGCAGTTATCAGCAAGCTTCAGATAGCAGAGGAAGAGCTAGAGGTTACCGACACATTTCAAGGAGTTAATCTCGGCAGGATTCATCCTAAGGGAAAGATCACGTTGTCGGTAACGTTTGAGGGAGAACTGAACTACCAGACTGAGAAGATTGTGTTTGACGTGGTTGGTCTCCCCCTACCGTACAATGGGATTCTTGGATGCCCGGCTCTAGCTAAATTAATGGTGACATCCCACTATGCCTACAACACCCTGAAGATGCCTGGGCCACTCGGAGTTCTCACCATCCCATCATATGAGAAAGATGGCATCATTTGTGTGGACAAGATGTACCAGGACGCAGTCGCAGTAGAGGCAGCGGAAGCAATAGTTCCCGCCAAGGAAAGCAAAGGAAAGAAAAAGGATTGTAGGACCTCCGGCAAAGAGTCCGGGAAGTGTGCCCCCATCGAGTGCACGGCACCCGTTGACGAAGTGCCGTAGTGCTCGATACGTCTCCAATGTATCTATAATTCTTGATTGTTCCATGCTATTATATTGCCCATTTTGGATGTTCATGGGCTTTACTCTACACTTCTATATCATTTTTGGGACTAACCTGCTAACCGGAGGCCCAACCCGAATTGCTGTTTTTTTGCCTATTTCAGTGTTTCAAAGGAAAGGAATATCAAACGGAGTCCAAACGGAATGAAACCTTCGGGAGTGATCTTTTTGGAACAAACGCAATCCAGAGGACTTGGAGTGGAAGTCAAGCAAAAAATGAGGCTGCCACGAGGGTGCCCGGTGAGCCCCCTGGGGGTGGGCGTGCCCCCCACCCTCGTGGGCCCCTCGAGCGTCCACCGACCTACTTCTTCCTCCTATACATACCCACGTACCCTGAAAACATACAGGAGCACCACAAAAAACTATTTCCACCGCCGCAACCTTATGTATCCGCGAGATCCCATCTTGGAGCCTTCGTCGGTGCTCCGCCGGAGGGGGAATCGACCATGGAGGGCCTCTACATCGTTTCCAAGGCCTCTCCTATGAGTTGTGAGTAGTTTACCATAGACCTTTGGGTCCATAATTATTAGCTAGATGTCTTATTCTCTCTCTTTGAATCTCAATACAAAGTTCTCCTCGATCTTCTTGGAGATCTATTCGATGTAACTCTTTTTGCGGTGTGTTTGTCAAGATCCGATGAATTGTGGGTTTATGATCAAGTTTATCTATGAGAAATATTTGAATCTCCTCTGAATTCTTTTATGTGTGATTAAGTTATCTTTGCAAGTCTCTTCGAATTATCAGTTTGGTTTGGCCTACTAGATTGATCTTTCTTGCAATGGGAGAAATGCTTAGCTTTGGGTTCAATCTTGCGGTATCCTTTCCCAGTGACAGCAGGGGCAGCAAGGCATGTATTGTATTGTTGCCATTGAGGATAAAAAGATGGGGTTTATATCATATGGCATGAGTTTATCCCTCTACATCATGTCATTAATGCGTTACTCTGTTCTTCATGAACTTAATACTCTAGATGCAGGCAGGAGTCGGTCGATGTGTGGAGTAATAGTAATAGATGCAGAATCGTTTCGATCTACTTGTCACGGACATGATGCCTATATACATGATCATGCCTAGATAATCTCATAACTATGCACTTTTCTATCAATTGCTCGACAGTAATTTGTTCACCTACCGTAATACTTATGCTATCTTGAGAGAAGCCACTAGTGAAACCTATGCCCCCCGGGTCTATCTTTTATCATATAAGTTTCCATCTATCTTTTATTTGCATCTTTTACATTTCCAATCTATATCATAAAAATACCAAAAATATTTATCTTATCTTATTATCTCTATCAGATCTCACTTTTGCAATTTACCGTGAAGGGATTGACAACCCCTTTATTGTGTTGGTTGCGAGGTTCTTGTTTGTTTGTGTAGGTGTGTGGGACTTTTGAGGAGCCTCCTACTGGATTGATGCCTTGGTTCTCAAAAACTGAGGGAAATACTTGTGCTACTTTGCTGCATCACCCTTTCCTCTTCAAGGAAAACCAACGCAGTGCTCAAGAGGTAGCAAGAAGGATTTCTGGCGCCGTTGCCGGGGAGGTCTTCGCTCAAGTCAAGACATACCAAGTACCCATCACAAACTCATCTCCCTCGCATTACATTATTTTCCATTTGCCTCCCGTTTTCCTCTCCCCCACTTCACCCTTGCCGTTTTATTCGCCCTCTCTTTCCCAATCTCCTCTCTCTTTTGCTTGCCTTTTGTGTGCTTGTGTGTTGGATTGCTTGTCATGATGGCTCAAGATAATACCAAATTGTGTGACTTTTCCAATACCAATAATAATGATTTCCTTAGCACTTCGATTGCTCCTCTTAATGATGTTGAATCTTGTGAAATCAATGCTGCTTTGTTGAATCTTGTTATGAAAGATCAATTCTCCGGCCTTCCTAGTGAAGATGCCGCTACTCATCTAAACAACTTTGTTGATTTGTGTGATATGCAAAAGAAGAAAGATACGGATAATGATATTGTTAAATTGAAGTTATTTCCGTTTTCACTTAGAGATCGTGCTAAAACTTGGTTTCCGTATTTGCCTAAGAATAGTATTGATTCATGGAATAAGTGCAAAGATGCTTTTATCTCTAAGTATTTTCCTCCCGCTAAGATCATCTCTCTTAGGAATGATATTATGAATTTTAAACAACTTGATCATGAGCATGTTGCCCAATCTTGGGAAAGAATGAAATTAATGATTCACAATTGCCCTACTCATGGTTTGAACTTATGGATGATCATACAAAATTTTTATGCCGGATTGAATTTTGCTTCTAGAAATCTTTTAGATTCGGCCGGGAGGCACTTTTATGGAAATCACCTTAGGAGAAGCTACTAAACTCCTTGATAACATTATGGCTAATTATTCTCAATGGCACACCGAAAGATCTACTAGTAAAAAAGTGCATGCTATAGAAGAAATTAATGTTTTGAGTGGAAAGATGGATGAACTTATGAAATTGTTTGCTACTAAGAGTGCTCCTATTGATCCTAATGATATGCCTTTGTCTACTTTGATTGAAAATAATAATGAATCTATGGATGTGAATTTTGTTGGTAGGAATAATTTTGGTAACAATGCTTATAGAGGAAACTTTAATCCTAGACCGTTCCCTAGTAATTCCTCTATAATTATGGTAATTCCTACAACAACTCTTATGGAAATTTTAATAAGATGCCCTCTGATTTTGAGAATAGCGTTAAAGAATTTATGATCTCTCAAAAGAATTTTAATACTTTGCTTGAAGAAAAATTGCTTAAAGTTGATGATTTGGCTAGGAACGTTGATAGACTTTCGCTTGATGTTGATTCTTTGAAACTTAGATCTATTCCCTAAGCATGATATCAATGAGTCTCTCAAAGCCATGAGAATTTCCATTGATGAGTGCAAAGAAAGAACCGCTAGATTGCGTGCTAAGAAAGATTGCTTTGTAAAAGCGTGTTCTTCTAGTTTCCATGAAAATAATGATGAAGATCTAAAAGTTATTGATGTATCCCCTATTAAATCCTTGTTTTGCAATATGAATCTTGATAATGATGGGACTGGAGATGAGTCAACTTTAGTTAAAAGGCATCCCAATAATTCAGAGTTTTTAGATCTTGATGCTAAATTTGGTAAAAGTGGGATTGGAGAGGTCAAGACTTTAAATAGCATTGAACCCACTATTATGGATTTCAAGGAATTTAATTATGATAATTGTTCTTTAATAGATTGTATTTCCTTGTTGCAATCCGTGTTGAATTCTCCTCATGCTTATAGTCAAAATAAAGCTTTTACCAAACATATTGTTGATGCCTTGATGCAATCTTATGAGGAAAAACTTAATTTGGAAGTTTCTATACCTAGAAAACTTTATGATGAGTGGGAACCTACTATAAAGATTAAAATTAAAGATCATGAGTTCTATGCTTTATGTGATTTGGGTGCTAGTGTTTCCACGATTCCGAAAACTTTATGTGATATTCTAGGTTTCTATGATTTTGATGATTGCTCTTTAAACTTGCACCTTGCGGATTCCACCATTAAGAAACCTATGGGAAGGATCAATGATGTTCTTATTGTTGCAAATAGGAATTATGTGCCCATAGATTTTATCGTTCTTGATATAGATTGCAATCTTTCATGTCCTATTATTCTTGGTAGACCTTTCCTTAGAACGATTGGTGCAATTATTGATATGAAGGAAGGGAATATTAGATTCCAATTTCCATTAAGGAAAGGCATGGAACACTTCCAAGAAAGAAAGTTAAATTACCTTATGAATCTATAATGCGAGCTACTTATGAATTGAATGCCAAAGATGGCACTACTTAGATCTATTCTCGCTTTTATGCCTAGCTAGGGGCGTTAAACAATAGCGCTAGTTGGGAGGCAACCCAATTTTATTTTTGTTTCTTGCTTTTTGCTTCTGTTTAGTAATAAATTTTCCATCTAGGTTCTGTTTAGATGTGTTTTTATGTTTTAATTAGTGTTTGTGCCAAGTAGAACCTATAGGATAACCTACGGTGATAGTTAATTTGATTCTGCTGAAAAATAGAAACTTTTGCACGCACAAAATAATTTTAGTAATTCACAGAAACGTGATTTTGTGTTGATTATTTTTGCTGTAGATCAATAGACAAATTTCCCAGGACTTCTATTTTTGTAGGAGTTTTAGAGTTCCAGAAGTATTCGAAAGTTACAGATTGCTACAGACTATTCTGTTTTTGACAGATTCTGTTTTTCGTGTGTTGTTTGCTTATTTTGATGCATCTATGGCTAGTATCGGGGGTTATGAACCATAGAGAAGTTGGAATACAGTTGGTTTAACACCAATATAAATAAATAATGAGTTCATTACAGTACCTTATGTGGTGGTTTTTCTTTCTTGCACTAACGGAGCTTATGAGATTTCCTGTTGAGTTTTGTGTTGTGAAGTTTTCAAGTTTTGGGTAAAGATTTGATGGACTATGGAATAAGGAGTGGCAAGAGCCTAAGCTTGGGGATGCCCATGGCACCCCAAGATATTCAAGGATAACCAAAAGCCTAAGCTTGGGGATGCCCCGGAAGGCATCCCCTCTTTCGTATTCGTCTATCAGTAACTTTACTTGGAGCTATATTTTTATTCGCCACATGATATGTGTTTTGCTTGGAGCATCTTGTATGATATTAGTCTTTGCTTTTTAGATTTACACAATCATCCTTCTGTACACACCTTTTGGGAGAGACCCACATGATTTAGAATTTATTAGAATACTCTATGTGCTTCACTTATATCTTTTGAGCTAGATAGTTTTGCCTCTATGTGCTTCACTTATATTTTCTAGAGCACGGCGGTGGCTTTATTTTGAGAAATTTTTGATCTCTCATGCTTCACTTATATTATTTTGAGAGTCTTTTAGAACAACATGGTATTTGCTATGGTTATAAATTTGGTCTTAGAATGATGAGCATCCAAGTTGGGTATAATAAAAACTATCATAGGGAGTGAATTGGATGCTATGATCAATTTGATACTTGATAATTGTTTTGAGATATGGAGGTAGTGATATTAAAGTCATGCTAGTTGGGTGATTATGAAATTGAGAAATACTTGTGTTGGAATTGGCAAGTCCCGTAGCATGCACGTATGGTAAAAGTTGTGTGACAAATTTGTTACATGGGGTGCTCTTTTAATTGTCTTGCTTATGAGTGGAGGTCGGGATCGCGCGATGGTTGACTCCTAACAACCCTTCCCCTAGGAGCATGCGTAGTAGTACTTTGCTTTCAGGGCAAGTAGACTTTTGCAATAAGTATATGAGTTCTTTATTACTAATGTGAGTCCATGGATATACGCACACTCACCCTTCCACTTTGCTAGCCTTTATTATGTCGTGCAACCTTCGCCGGTGTTATGCACCCATTATTTACCTTCCTCAAAACAGCCACCAACCTACCTATTATGGCATTTCCATAGCCATTCCGAGATATATTGCCATGCAACCCTCCACCGTTCCGTTTATTATGACACACTCCATCATTGTCATATTGCTCTTTGCATGATCATGTAGTTGACATCGTATTTATGGCAAGGCCACCTTCATAATTTTTCATACATGTCACTCTTGATTCATTGCATATCCCGGTACAACGCCGGAGGCATTCACATAGAGTCATATTTTGTTCTAAGTATTGAGTTGTAAATCAATAAAAGTGTGATGATCTTCATTATTAGAGCATTGTCCCAAGTCAGGAAAGGATGATGAAGACTATGATTCCCCCACAAGTCGGGATGAGACTTCAGACTTTATAAAAAAAAAGAGGCCAAAGAAGCCCACCAAATAATAAAAAAGAGAGGCCAAAGAAGCCCACCAAATTAAAAAAATGAGAGAAAAAGAGAGAAGGGACAATGTTACTATCTCTTTTCCACACTTGTGCTTCAAAATAGCACCATGATTTCCATGATAGAGAGTCTCCTATGTCATCACTTTCATATACTAGTGGGAATTTTTCATTATAGAACTTGGCTTGTATATTCCAATGATGGGCTTCCTAAAAATGCCCTAGGTCTTCATGAGCAAGCAAGTTGGATGCACACCCACTTAGTTTCTTTTATTGAGCTTTCATATATTTATAGCTCTAGTGCATCCGTTACATGGCAATCCCTACTCACTCACATTGATATCTATTAATGGGCATCTCCATAGCCCGTTGATACGCCTCGTTGATGTGAGACTATCTTCTCCCTTTTTGTCTTCACAACCACCACCTATACCACATATAGTGCTATGTCCATGGCTTGCGCTCATGTATTGCGTAAGAGTTGAAAAAGCTGAAGCGCGTTAAAAAGTATGAACCAATTGCTTGGCTGAAACCGGGGTTGTGCATGATGGGAGTATTTTGTGTAATGAAAATGAAGCATGGCCTAACTATATGATTTTGTAGGGATGAGCTTTCTTTGGCTATGCTATTTTGATAAGATATGATTATTTTTTAGTATGTTTCAAGTATTACTATTTTTTATGTTTTATAGGCTTTTATCTTGAATCATTTGGATCTGAACAATCATGCCACAATAAAGAAAATTACATTAAGAAATATGCTAGGTAGCATTCCACATAAAAAATTCTGTTTTTATCATTTACCTACTCGAGGACGAGCAGGAATAAGCTTGGGGATGCTTGATACGACTCCAACGTATCTATAATTTTTATTGTTCCATGCTATTATATTACCCGTTTTGGATGTTTATGGGCTTTACTCTACACTTTTATATCATTTTTGGGACTAACCTACTAACCGGAGGCCCAGCCCGAATTGCTGTTTTTTTGCCTATTTCAGTGTTTCGGAGGAAAGGAATATCGAACGGAGTCCAAACGGAATGAAACCCTCGGGAGTGATCTTTTTGGAACAAACGCAACCCAGAGGACTTGGAGTGGAAGTCAAGCAACAAACAAGGCGGACACGAGGGTGCCCGGCGCGCCCCCTGGGGGTGGGTGCGCCCCCACCCTCATGGGCCCCTCAAGTGTCCACCGACCTACTTCTTCCTCCTATATATAAGCACGTATCCCAAAAACATCCAGGAGCACCACGAAAAACTATTTCCACCGTCGCAACCTTTTGTATCCGCGAGATCCCATCTTGGAGCCTTCGCCGGCGCTCTGTCGGAGGGGGAATCGACCATGGAGGGCCTCTACATCATCTCCAAGGCCTCTCCGATGAGTTGTGAGTAGTTTACCATAGACCTTCGGGTCCATAGTTATTAGCTAGATGGCTTCTTCTCTCTCTTTGAATCTCAATACAAAGTTCTCCTTGATCTTCTTGGAGATCTATTCGATGTAACTCTTTTTGCGGTGTGTTTGTCGTGATCCAATGAATTGTGGGTTTATGATCAAGTTTATCTATGAGAAGTATTGGAATCTCCTCTGAATTCTTTTATGTGTGATTAAGTTGTCTTTGCAAGTCTCTTCAAATTATCAGTGTGGTTTGGCCTACTATGTTGATCTTTCTTGCAATGGGAGAAGTGCTTAGCTATGGGTTCGATCTTGCGGTGTCCTTTCCCACTGACAGCAGGGGCAGCAAGGCACATATTGTATTGTTGCCATCAAGGATAAAAAGATGGGGTTTATATCATATTGCATGATTTTATCCCTCTACATCATGTCATCTTTCTTAATGCGTTACTCTGTTCTTCATGAACTTAATACTCTAGATGCAGGCAGGAGTCGGTTGATGTGTGGAGTAATAGTAGTAGATGCAGAATCGTTTTGATCTACTTGTCACGGACGTGATGCCTATATACAGGATCATGCCTAGATAATCTCATAACTATGCACTTTTTATCAATTGCTCGACAGTAATTTGTTCACCCACCATAATACTTATGCTATCTTGAGAGAAGCCACTAGTGAAACCTATGGCCCCCGGGTCTATCTTTTGTCATATAAGTTTCCATCTATATTTAATTTGCATCTTTTACTTTCCAATCTATATCATAAAAACACCAAAAATATTTATCTTATCTTATTATCTCTATTAGATCTCACTTTTGCAATTTACCATGAAGGGATTGACAACCCCTTTATTGCGTTGGTTGCGAGGTTCTTGTTTGTTTGTGTAGGTGCGTGGGACTTTTGAGGAGCCTCCTACTAGATTGATACCTTAATTCTCAAAAACTAAGGGAAATACTTATGCTACTTTGCTGCATCACCCTTTCCTCTTCAAGGAAAACCAACGCAGTGCTCAAGAGGTAGCAGTGCTCCCACAACAAGAGATCCAAAGTTGCTGCACCCCAAGTGAAAAGGGTCACGGCAGGGCAGGCTATCGTTGATGGTACTTTCACTATCAGCGCCACCCTTGATGGAAAATAGGAAAGCATGCTTTGTTGCCTTCCTGCGGGTAAATATCGATGTGTTTGCCTGGCAACCATCTGATATCCCTGGTGTTCCCAGGGAGGTAACCGAGCACCACCTTCTTGTCTGCCCACATGCCAGACCTGTTAAGTAGAAAGTCCGGAAGCAGGCCTTGGAGAGGCAGCAGTTTATTGCAGAAGAGATTACGAAGCTTGAGGCAGCTAGTTTGGTCAGAGGAGTGCTACATCCCACTTGGCTAGCAAACCCAGTGGTGGTCTGGAAGGCAAACGGGAAGTGGAGGTTGTGCATTAATTTCACATATCTCAACAAGGCTTGCCCGAAGGACCTATTTCCCTTGCCGCGTATTGATCAGATTATGGATTCCACTTCAGGCTGTGATTTTCTCTCATTTCTGGATGCCTATTCTGGATATCACCAGATCTTCATGTCCAAAGAAGATGAGGAGAAAATGTCATTCATCACTCCATGTGGTATGTATTGTTTTGTCCCCATGCCATTTGGATTAAAGAGTGTCGGGTCCACCTTTGCAAGGGCAGTCCAGATTGGTTTTGAACCTTAGCTACACAAAAACATTGAAGCTTATATGGATGACATTGTGGTCAAAACCAAGGACAGAGCAACTCTTATACAGGATTTGGAGGAGACATTTCCAAATCTGCACAAGATCAACTTGAAGCTCAACCCAGAGAAGTGTGTGTTTGGTGTCCCCTCCGGCAAGCTGCTTGGGTACTTTGTGTCCCACGGGGGGATCGAAGCTAACCCCGACAAGATCAAGGCCATTGAGAAGATCCAAGCACCAAGGACATTTAAAGATGTGAGGCGCCTGACGGGGTGTGTTGCCGTGCTAAGCAGATTCATCTCCAAGTCTGCCGAGCGTGCCTTCCCGTTCTTCAAAATTTTGAAGAAGGCATGTCCTATGAAGTGGACCCCAGAAGCAGATGCAACTTTGCAAGAGTTGAAGGCCTACCTGTCTGTTGTGCCTACCCTAGTTGCTCCCAAACCCTAGGAGCCGCTGCTGCTATATTTCATGGCAACCAACCAAGTGGTCAGTGCAGCCTTGGTAGCACAACGAGAAGTGAATGAGGAAGAGAGTGAGCAAAAACCGGCAGAGTCAGACAAGGGCCAGGACAATAGTGAGCACGACAACAAGGGCAACCCCAAGGATGTGGCAAAGAAGAAAGTGGTATAGTGCCTAGTATACTTCGTCAACTCCTTGCTACAAGGGGCTAGATCGAGGTACTCTTGCGTGCAAACGTTGATTTTTGGTCTCATCATGGCCTCAAGGAAACTGCACCACTACTTCCAAGCCCATAGATCATGGTTGCTACTCGTTTCCCGTTGCAATGGATGCTCCGAAACCCAGAGGCTACTGGCAGAATAGTGGAGTGGGCTTTGGAGCTATCCAGGTTTGGTTTGAAGTTTGAAAGCACATCAACTATCCAGAGCAGGGCACTGGCAGAGTTTATTGCAGAATGATGCCAACCCCTAATGAGGAAGTGACTGAGACAGTTATCCCCGGCAAGGAATCACCCCAGGAATGGATTATGTATTTTGATGGTGCATTTTCCCTGCAAGGTGCAGGGGCTGGCGTGCTTCTTGTTGCCCCCTCCGGGGAGCACTTGAAGTACGTCGTCCAAATGCATTTTTCTCGGGAAGAAGCAACCAACAATACAACAGAGTATGAAGAGCTCCTTGTCGGGCTCAGGATTGCAGCTGAATTGGGAATTAAGAAGCTGGTCATTCGAGGAGATTCACAACTGATGGTGATACAAGTCAACAAGGATTGTCAAAGTCCATTGATGGAGGCATACATCAAGGAAGTGAGAAGATTGGAGGAGCACTTTGACGGATTGCAAACAGAGCACGTACCCCGTGACGGAAAACGACATAGTTGATCATCTGTCAAAGTGTGTTGCACAGAAGCTTCCTGTGGAACCAGGAACTTTTGTTCTCCGTCTTACTCAGCCCTCCGTATCCCCAGCAACGATGGCCTAGAAAAGGAGAAAGTTGGACACCAGTAAGCCTCTCCCGATAGAGTCGTCCGCTCCCGGCAGAGACCCTGCCGAAAACAACTCGTCGCAGCCTGCCGGACCAGCCCCTCTAGCCGGGCCCATGGACCCCGCGTACGAGGCTAGTGCTCCCACAGCAGAGTACGTGCCATTAGTCCTTGTTGCCGAGCTACAGGCTCCAACTTGGGCAAGGCACATTGTCCGCTTCCTCCAAACCAGAGAGCTTCTCGGCGACCAAGATGAAGCTGAAAAAGTAGCCAGGAGGGCCAGTATGTATTATACAGAAGGAGGCCCAACAATGTGAAATTGAAGTGTGTCTGCCGGGAAGAAGGAAAGGAGCTGCTGGCTAAGATACATAAAGGAATGTGCGGCTCCCACATTGAATCAAGGGCATTAGTTGGGAAAGCATTCCGGCAAGGATTATATTGGCCCACAACCCTCCAAGATGCGGTCGAGCTAGTCACTAAGTGTGAAGCCTGCCAGTTCCATTCCAAGAAAACCCACCAGCCTGCCCAAGCTCTTCAGACAATCCCTCTACTATGGTCATTTTCTGTCTGGGGGCTCGATATCTTCGGCCCCTTCCCTCGAGCAATCAGGGGCTTTGAATTCTTGTTTGTTGCTATCGACAAGTTTACAAAGTGGCTAGAAGTGACTACCATGAGAAAGGCGACTGCTTAGTCAGCTATGAAGTTCTTGAAAGATCTGGTGTGTCGTTTTGGAGTTCCGGCAAGGATCATCACCGACAACGCCACCCAATTCACGAGTTGCGCCTTCATGCAATATGTTCATGCCCTCAGATGCAAGATCTCATTTGCCTCTATGGCACAACCCCGGAGTAATGGACAAGCTAAGAGGGCGAACGCTGAAGTGCTACGCGAGCTCAAGACGAGAACCTTTTATACACCGCAGAAGCACAACATGCGGTGGATCAAGGAGCTGTCGGTGGTTCTCTGGTCCCTAAGAACGACACCAAACCGAGCTATAGGGCAGACTCCCTTCTCCCTAGTCTACGGGGCAGAAGCAGTTATCCCCATGGAAATCATTTAAGGGACCTCGAGTGCTTGCCTACGATAAAGTCATGCAAGATCAGCACCGGCATGACGATGCAATGCTACTCGAGGAGAACCGTCTCGAGGTTGCTACGCGCACTGCATGCTATCAGCAAGCCCTGCGTCGCTATCACAACCGCAGGGTTCATGCCCGGTGTTTTGAGGAAGGTGACCGTGTCCTTAGGCACGTTCAGTCTGCCAAGGGTACACACAAGTTATCACCAAAGTGGGAAGGCCCTTACCGGGTAGTACGAGTCACCAAACCTAGCGCAGTCTGTATGGAGACCGGAGATGGCACTCAGTTGCAAAACTCATGGAATATTGAGCATCTTCGCAAGTTCTACCCATAAGGCAGGAGGCTGTTGGGCCCTGCCCGGTAGCCACCCATTTGTACAGGCCTTACCTCAGCAGCATGTAACCCCTTGTACAAAGCCGGGGTGATGACCCTGTGCAAGAGAAAATAAAGAAGTGCTGTAGGGGGCCCCCAACCTAGACTGCATGCATGCATTCCAGATCACTGCATAAGCATTTCATGAGCATATGCACATGCATATAGATAGGATCGCATCCTGCATTTATTCTCATCTACATGAGGCTCCAGGTTCTTGCCATGAACTTGGCTTCGACAAGGAGTTGAGGAGGTTGCCCGACAATGCAATCCCTGGCAAGCCAAACATATAAGTTCTACCTCTTTCCCATTCATGTTCTGTAAGCTATAACTTATGCATTAAAAAACCTCGCCACTCTTTCTTAGACTTAGATGCTCCCATTCCTGACTTGAACGCTGCGTTGGTCAGGATGGTCATAGTGGCCTTTGGTAAAAGAGAGTTGGTGGGGGGCTGGTCCCTTTGTCTGTAATCCGGTAGATGTGGCTCTCCGGCAGACAAAAAGGGTGCCGGCAAGATAGCCTGCCGAGAAAAACTAGTTTATTTACATTAAAGAGGCATCTCGCCTTTGCATGGACATATACATGCACGGGTCCCCAACAAGGTTCATCTTTTTCATTAACATGTTGATACAAGTACAAGCATTACAGAACACAAACATGGACACGAGAGATTACATTATTTGAATTAAAATTTGGCAAGTGCCTAACAAGTTTAAGATTGAAAAAAGATAAGTGCCCCATAATGCCTTTGCCCTTGTCCATCTCCTACAGAGGAGGCAAACCTAGCTGGGATTCGGTGCCTCCCCAGGATCAGGATAGCGCCGCTTCTTGGCAAGGAAGAAGAAACTGGGGGCAAACATGGATGATGATGCTGCCGGAGGACCAGATGGGAGACACGGAGTCACCAGCAAACATGACTTGTCGGAATGATTGCCCCCATTCTTGACACGTCATGGGTTGCCACTGCCATCCGCATCACTACCACCCGAAGACCTTAGATCGTCAGCCACACCGAGCGCCATGCTTAAGGATGGAAATTTTATCCATGGACATGGATATCCATGGATATCCGACCCGAATGGATAGGGTTTGGATATGCTTTTGTGTCCATGGGCGGCGCCCAAACCCGATCCGATTGTTCGTGGGTAGGGCATGGATATAATCTTGTACCCATGGATATACCCAAACCCGACCCAATAGAATGACTTAATGGGGAAAAAAATCTGCTACCCCTGCCCCACGTTCACATCTCCCACGACAATTTTACACTTTTTTTATCTAAAACATGCATAAGAAATTACAAAGTAACTTTTATAAGTTGATAGTCAATCCCCTCCGAAACATACTCCAACACCTCTTCCCTTATTTTTATCTCCTTCTTAAATGACTCGTCATTCTCATCTGTTAGAAAAATACTAAATGATCGTAGGTTGTTACTGGATGTTGATTTACCATAAGTGAAGCCTAGCCTGCCACGAGGTGAAGAATGGAAGAGTTTATGTTAATATTGTGTTAAGTCTTATTTATATGTCTCGAGAGGACCCAATGGATATCTAGTGGATATGGATATCCATAAGATTTGGACATGGACATAATTTTTCACCCATGGATTATTTTGTGGGCGGGCAAAGACTGTCTTCATGGATGGATATGGATTTGATATTGTTCAACCCGATCCAAACCCGACCCATTGCCATCCTTAGCCATGCTCTCTGGCTTACCCCATAGAGAACATGGTCATCCCCAACTACCCTGACGTCAGAGAGCACTGCACGTTCCAAAGACGTGTATGAAGAGAAGAAGCCCTCCTCCACAAACAGAGGGAGAAACTCGGAATAGCCAAATCCGCCATCGCCGACGGCATGCCTCCACTAGGGCTCTTCCTCTGCGTCGCGCAGGAGTGAAGAATGAGGAGCGACCGACTACCATGCCCCGCACCCGCCGCAGGCCTCGGCATGGTGTCGTCACATCCCCTCCCACCAGAATCAAGGCTAGGGGCGGCACGATGACGAGCGTGCCGGAGTCGCCACCTCCAGCGTTACCATCACGCTGCCCGAGCATCCTCATGACCACAAAAAGTTCTAAGCTAAAACCTAGGGGCCAGTCCCGGGCTCTCCCTCCCAGCATATCCAAGATGGAGCAAGGCAGAAGAGAAGAAGAGTGCGGATGAATGCCTCCACTCCTCCCCCACTCTTCCTTTTATAGGGAAGCGGGGGGCTGGGGGCTGGTTCCGCAACAAGTAACCACCGCCCTTCTCCACCAATTCAAGGAAGCTAGGCCCTCACCATTATGCTCTCCCGCATCATGCACCTCTGTTACCTACCCCGTGCAATGCATGCAACATACGTGGCCAAGGATAAGAGCATCACTACTACAGGATGCTGCTAACGCGACACTACGATCAGAGACCCTCCGATGAAACTATGTGTGATGCAATAATCGCAAACGGTGGTGTAAAAACCATCAAAAAAGGTTGAAAACGCTTGCGATGACGGATGCATCAAACACGGTTCATATTTATGGTTGCGTGTGCGATGCAGGGCATATAGTTCAGTACAATTAACTGTTTGTGATGAGGAGGAACAAAAGAAATAGGTGGCCAGATGAAGGTGTGTGTGATATACAACATACGCTTCACTTGGATGAACTGTTTGTGATTAGGCAACACAAAATAAATGGTAGGCCAGATCAAGGTGTGTGTGATATACGGCATGCGTGTCGGATGTGGGGTTCCGGCAAACCCTTAAGGTTCGAACTCTTGGGTGCGCGCGAAGATCTTCCCCCTACCAATCCACGTCCAAACGCCTCGCGAGAATCTAAGCTAAACGATGAACAACACGAGGGACACAAGATTTATACTGGTTTGGGCCACCGTTGTGGTGTAATACCCTACTCCATTGTGTGGTGTGGTGGATTGCCTCAGGGGCTGATAATGAACGGTACAAGGGGAAGAACAGCCTCACGAGAGGTGTTCTTGAGCTGGTGTGGTGTTCTCGTAGGAAGAGATTCGGTCCCCGTTGGCTTGGTGAGAACTCGATGCCTTCCTAATGTGGTGGCTATCTCTATATATAGATGCCCTGGTCCTCTTCCCAAATATTGAGCGGGAAGGGCGCCAACAACTACCATTTTGAAGGGGAACATCTAGTACAAGATATCCTGACTAAAGTTGGTCTTCGACTTCCAAAGGCACTGGCGATGACGCCGTCTTGGGCTCCACGGTGACCTCCATCCTGTCGCTCTGTTGGTCTTGGTCTAGTTGCACCAAAATGGTAACCTTTGCCTGATGCCTCGTTACTCCGTGCCTGTGCTTGCCCCCTTTGCACCAAAGAGGAAACAAGGACACTGCACAGGCCGGCGCCCGCCTGGTCTCGATCATCACGGCTTGCGTCACGAGCACCTCACGAGGTACCCTTGCTTGATCTCTCCGCCTCCTCGCGAGCCTGCCTGGCCAGGCCGCTCCTGAGGAAGCCTTGCATCGTCCGCCCCACGAGGCTTGGCCCCTCGCGAGGGTCTTGAGTTTGTGTTGATGAAGATGGGCCGCACTGGGCCTGCACTTGAGACACGTCGCAGGCCGCATGCAGGCAAGTCTAGGGACCCCCTTTCCCAGAATGCCGGCAGTAGACCCCTGGCCCAAGGCGCGCTCGGACTTGGCTTAGCAGAGAAGCGAAGGGGCAAGTGCAGAGCACCGCGGGCCCCAACAGCCTGCGGCCTTGGGCACCACGTGGCGGTTGATTGGACGTGGGCGTCTCTACTTCCCCACGCTCCCTCATTATGCGCCTAGCTAGGCGGCCACGAGACTTGTACACAGTTATTCTCCCCTTGCTGCCCGCGCGCTTCTTGTTCCTCTTTCCTCCTTGAGCCTCTGCTTCTGCCTCCAATCCAGCTTGAGTTCTCCCCCCTTTCCATTGCCATGGCGCCAACAAAAAAGGAAAAGGGGAAGAAACCTGCGCCTTCGTCCAACTCGCCTCCGGCAGCTGCTCCCGCCGTTGACCACTCGCTCATACTCAATCTGGAAGCCTTGGACAAGGTTCGCACCGTGCTCGCCTCCTGCTTCAATGAGTGCTGGAGGACGACGGCCTGGCCCGCGTCCCACGCCTCCTTCGACAGGATCACGGAGGTCCGATTCTTCACCGACGCCCTGTGGGCGGGTCTGGTTCCCCCCTTCTCCGCTTTCTTCAATGCGGTGCTTTCCCATTACCAGATCCATATGATCTTCCTCGGTCCCCAATCTGTTACTCTTCTTGTTGTCTTTGCCTTTGTCTGCGAGGCCATGGTGGGGATTCCTCCTTCCATTGCTCTTCTGTGCCACTTCTTTGCTCTGCGCTTGATTGATCCTTCCCAATGCTCGAAATGCGTGAGCTTCCAGGCCGTGCCGGAGACGGCTGTCTTGGGGATCGATTTTGGTCTCCCATCTTCTGTGAGCGGGTTCCGGGAGCGATGCTTGTATGTGGATGTTGGGGTGCCCAGCCCCCTGCTCGCGCATCCGACATTGCCTGCCATTCCTAATCCGGGCTAGGGTCACGAGGAGCTCACGAGACCCCAACTCGCTTTTGCCTGGCATCGCTTCGAGAGGTTGAGGACGCTTGGCGTGACGGCGCCTCAGGTGGTGAAGGAGTTCCTCCCACGCCGCATCGCTCCTCTCCAGCACCATTCCCGTCTGATGTGGGCTTTTTTCGGGCGTCAGGATCGCATGAGGCTCCAGGAAGGGGATCTTGCGCCTAAAATGCTAAGGAAAGTGCTGAGAGTCCTGACTGGCGACCCCTCTCCAGGCAGCGTCCGACATGGGGGTGCCCTCTTGTATATCTGCCCAAATAGGGTCGAGTTCGTGAGGAAGATACCCCGCTTCGACGAATGGGGGCTACGCTCGGCTGGCCTCGTGGGGCCCCGCGAGAATCCGGTTCCGTGGATCCTTCCCCGGTCGCCCGCACCGGTCCTGCCTCAGGAGTCGGTGCAGGGAGGCAAGCATCGGCAGGAGCTGGGGGGGCCTATTGTTGAGGCGCCGACATCGCATTGGGCTCTCGAGGCGTCATCCTCCGAAGCTTACGAAGCCCATCTCGAGGTGGTGGCTGATGAGGGGGCGTGACCTGCGGTTCCTGCGGCTGAAGCCCCTGAGGCCTCGGCAGGCCACCAAGAGGTGGCACCTGATCGCTCCTCTCAGACTGGCGCCCTTGATGTAGGTTGTCCTGATGCTTCCGCTCCTATGCCGCGCACTGGCCCTCATGTAGAGAGCTTGGGCCGGTTCCGCATAGATTTCGAGGCCCTCCGCAAGAGGAAGGAGGCTTCAGGTGGTGATGATCGCCCGTGCCTCCCATTGAAGCACAGGAAGTAGTTCGCCGTGGACGAGTAAGTCCCTCCTTCTTATAGTCCCTTGTTTGCCATTCCCTTTGCTGACTGTGGCCTTTCAGGATCCCTCTTGCCAAGCCCGCGGAGCCAGCCAAGGAGCCACTTCCTCAGGTTTCACCTCCGCCCTCGACCTCGATCGCCCCAAGCCTGCGTGTTACCCCTGGCGCGAGTTCGACTGGAGAGGTAGGCCGACCCGCGGCGCGCCTTGAGCCTGTCTGCATGCCGCTCTCCCTTTGCGAGCTCCCCCCGGGCACAACCAGCTTGCCCCGGGCTCCTCCGCTGATCATAGGCGGCGAGTGGCTGAAGTCGATCTTCGGTTCCTCCTCAGGGGGTGGATCGACACCGGGCTGGGTCCCCTGCGGGGCCCGTCCGGCGATCGTGGGGGCACCAGCCCCCTGCCAAGAAGGGGCGAACCACTCCAGGGTCCTCCACCAGCATCGATGGCGGAGGCTGACGTTGACGACGTGCTTAGGCATGCACGGGAGTGCAATGCTGACCACCGAGAGTTCCTCCAGAAGGCGACAGATGCAGTGAGCCAGCTTGGTGCAAAGCTTGCGGGCGAGGACGCGCGTCTTGAAGCTGAAGGCCCGCGGCTGATCGAGGAGCGATGCAAGCTGAAGGCGGTTGTTGGTCTCGCGCACCACCAGCGTGATCTAGACAATGCCAAGGCCGAGGCATCTCTGGTGGCCTCTCGGGAGGCTTGCTCCCGAGCCATTGAGGAGGCTCAGGAGGCAGATCAGCGATGTGAAGCTGCGGAGGAGCATGCGTGGGAGCTCCAAGACTGGTGCAATTCTCTGGAGCAGCAAGTGGAGTTGCGTCGAGCTGCCCTTGCGTCGCTGAAAGGGGTGCCTGCCAAAGAGGAGGAGTTCCGGAGGCATGAGGAAGCGCTGACATTGGAGGCTGCCGAGCGCAACCTCGATCTTGAGCGGTTGGAGACGAGGGATTGCCTTTTCACCCAGGCGGAGGACGACGTCGGTGCGTGGGAGGCCCGGACCCAAGAAGAGATCGACCGTCGCGTGGCAGAGGCTCGCGCGCGTCTTGAGCGCGAGTATGAAGAGCGGTTGGAGCTGATCAAGGCCGAACCCGCGGGCAGGACTGCTACTCTCAGAACCAGGCTAACCGAAGCCATGCAGCAAGCTGAGGCCACTGCAGCTGCCCTAGGCACGGCGTAGACTGAGCTGGCCTCCTCCAGCGCCGAGTTGCTTCTTCTTCAACGGCGGGTCGATGGTACCGAGGCCGTTGTGCAGCGGAATTAGGATGAGATTCGCCAGCGTCAGACGCTGGAGCACATGCATGGCCCCATGCTCCGAACACTCAGGGAAAGGGCCAACGCGGCCTTGGGCAACATCTGCGAGGCAGCCGCTGAGGAGTCGCATGTGACCAACTACGCCGGCAATCTCCGGTTCTTCATTGGCGTGGTGACGCATCTGGAGAGCCGCTCTGAGAGGTCTCACCAGCTGGTAGAGGAACGGGGCTGCGGCTTGCTCGCACGGGCATTCTCCCGCGTCTTCAGTCATCTCCAGAATATCGACCCCCTCTTCGACTTCGACGCCGCCATCACCCCGGTGCCTGAGGCCGTCCGAGGCGACCTAGCGCGATGGGTGGAGGACAATGTGCATGCACTTGTCCGAGCCTTCACCTCTAATGATGATGGGGTGGTTGTCGCTGCTGATGAAGGTGACGTGGTGGATGGCGGTAAAAATGGTGCCAACAACGTCGAGGGTGAGGCCAGCGCCAGCAACGGCGGCACCAGCAACACCTCCAGAGATGCTCAAGAGGATGTGGTGAGCGACATGTCCGATTGATCCTTCGCCCCATGCTGTTTACCCTGCGCAGAGAAAGCTCGGGCGTGGCCCTGAAGGTCGTAAGAGCATTTTGGGAGGGGAAGCCCCTCATGTAAAAAGGATTATTGTCCATGCATCCTTAAGGACGACACTGAACGGGCGCCCGTATGATGTCATGACTTCCGCGATGAGTTGGTCACCGTGGTTTTACCTTTGCCTTGGCAAGCTTCGAATGGGCTCGCAGCGACTTCCTGAGGGTCCCTCGGGAGACCTTTTGGGCCATGTGGTGAGAGTCTGGCGAGAGCGACTGCCGACAGGCACGCATGCTGGGCCCGACCCTGCTTGTGAGGGGCTCGCGAGAGGGGGGGGGGAGCTAGTGCGAATTCCAACTTGAGCAGAAACCGGAACACGAGGAAGCACACGAACAAGACAAGACACCCCTCCCCGCATACGCAAACACAAATTCGACTTCAACTTAGATCGGAAACCAGAAAGCTTGTTCGCACAAAAGGAAGCAAAAGCAAAAGGCCGCGTCCGGCACCTAGTCTAGTCTTCGACGTCTTCTCACCAGCGCAGAGCTAAGTGCTGCCACTTGGCATGGGAGGGAGCCCCCGAGGCCCGAGGGCGGCTCTTCGGAGACTCCGGGGCGTGTACAACCCCAACTCATTATTACGTGAGAGTGTCACGGGCGGCAAGCTTCACAGGCACTGGGCCTTCTTCACAGGTACCGGCCTTGCTTCATATCACCAGATGAGGACCCCGCCTTGCGCCACCCTTGACCACCATTGACGGCGACCGGAAACCAGGACGATGGCATTGGGGAAAAGGGGACGCCAACAGTTCCCCCGATGACCACGGGTCCTCTGCCGGGGGCAGGCCTTGGGGCACCTCCCCGGCAGAGGGCCTACCTCCGAAGAACGCCTTGCTCCACGTGCCGTGGGGAGGAGCATGGCTCTCGGCCCCTCTCCTACAGCCCCCAGTGCCCTCCTCCTGAGGGGAGGGAGGCTGCTGCATTGGGGCAGCCATTCGCTGCAGCAACCTGAACCTTCTGCGACCCATGGTTAGCATAAGCTTGCTCCTGAGGAATTAGCGGTACCCGATAGTTGCTGACGCCGGCACGGCTGTCAAGGCTTCCATGAGGTTCCTGAAAGGGCTCGGCTTCTGGCGCCTCTTCCTCCCAGCTTGGCCCGAGGAACGAGCAGTGGTCTTCTTCCAGTGCGTACTCTCGATACACCATGTGGGGCACAGAGGCCTCCGAGGTCACCGCCCCAAAGGCCTCGCCGTAGTGCCCCACGCGCCATGCAGTACGGCTTGAATCTCCATCTTGGGGACGGTAGGGCGGCGGCCCGCACGGGCCGTAGGCCGTGATGCACATGCCCTCACTTACAAGGGGCGGTGTCGGCGCAGCTTGTCGCCCGGCGCTGGCTGCCAGGCTGGTGTTGGTGAAGCCTTGAGGTGCGCCCGAGGGCGCGTGGGCTCGGATAGGCCCGTAGTGTGATCTGCCCGGGGCCTGGGGTGGAAGCTGGACGCAGAACAGAGGTGCCCCTGAAGCAGCGGCATCTAGGAGCTCAGCGACGCGCTCCAACAACACATCGTGGCTGCTTTCTTGCAGTATGCACCGCAGGAGTTCTCGCGCCACCATGAGCGCGGACTTCATGTTCGCCTGCTCCCGTCGGGTGTGCGGTGCTGTGGCCGCAGCATGGCTTGAGGCCCTTGCTGCTGATCGCACTTGCCGTGGAGTGAGGACAGGCATCGCTTGACCGCGTCGCCCGCGCCCCGTAGTGCTCTGTGGAGTGCGGGCTGCCTGAGGTGCAGGGTTGAGGTCACCTTCGCGGCATGGGCAGGCCATGCCGCCCAGCGGTTGGAGTTGGTCGTCGGGTTGCCGGACATGGAGGCAGCAAAGCGGCGGAACGCAGGATGGAAGAAGGAAGATTTCGGCACACCCCTACCTGGCGCGCCAAATGTCGGATGTGGGGTTCCGGCAAACCCTTAAGGTTCGAACTCTTGGGTGCGCGCGAAGATCTTCCCCCTACCAATCCACGTCCAAACGCCTCGCGAGAATCTAAGCTAAACGATGAACAACACGAGGGACACAAGATTTATACTGGTTTGGGCCACCGTTGTGGTGTAATACCCTACTCCATTGTGTGGTGTGGTGGATTGCCTCAGGGGCTGATAATGAATGGTACAAGGGGAAGAACAGCCTCACGAGAGGTGTTCTTGAGCTGGTGTGGTGTTCTCGTAGGAAGAGATTTGGTCCCCGTTGGCTTGGTGAGAACTCGATGCCTTCCTACTGTGGTGTCTATCTCTATATATAGAGGCCCTGGTCCACTTCCTAAATATTGAGCGGGAAGGGCGCCAACAACGACCATTTAAAGGGGAACATCTAGTACGAGCTATCCTGACTAAAGTTGGTCTTCGGCTGCCAAAGGTGGCGATGTCGCTGTCCTGGACTCCACGGTGACCTCCATCCTGTCGCTCTGTTGGTCTTGGTCTCGTTGCACCGAAATGGTAACCTTTGCCTCATGCCTCGGTACTCCGCGCCTATGCTTGCCCCCTTTGCACCAAAGAGGAAACAAGGACACTGCGCAAGCTGGCGCCCACCTGGTCTCGATTGTCACGGCTTGCGTTACGAGCACCTCACGAGGTACCCTTGCCTTGATCTCTCTGCCTCATCGCAAGCCTGCCTGGCGAGGCCGCTCCTGAGTAAGCCTTGTGTCGTCCGCCCCGCGAGGCTTGGCCCCATGCGAGGGTCTTGAGTTTGCATTGATGTAGATGGGCCACACTGGGCCTGCACTTGAGCCATGCCGCAGGCCACAGGCAGGCAAGTCTGGGCACCCCCGTTCCCAGAACACCGACAATGCGGTTCACTCGGAAGAATTGTTTGCGTTGAGACAAGAGAACCGAAATGGTTCAATATAACAAGTGTGTGTGATACGCGGCAAACAAGTGTGTCGGTGTTCTAGATACGGGGGTACCCAGACCAACCTGCCTGCAGAACCCTTCCTCCCCGAAGTAATAAAGAAAGAGAGGTTTTCACATATAAATATACTATCTTGGACATCTTTTATGATTGTGTGCACTAATTAATATATGACATGCTAAAAAGTTGATGTTGGACAAGGAAGACAACGTAATGGGTTATGTTTCCTTATATCCGAATAAGTTATATTGTCATGGATCACCCAACATGTTGAGCTTGCCTTTCCCCCTCATGCTAGCCAAATTGTTTGCACCAAGTAGAGATACTACTTGTGCTTCCAAACATCCCTAAACCCAGTTTTGCCATGAGAGTCCACCATACATACCTATGCATTGAGTAAGATCCTTTTAAGTAAGTTGTCATCGGTGCAAGCAATAAAAATTGCTCTCTAAATATGTATGATCTATTATTGTGAAGAAAATAAGCTTTATACGAGCTTGTGATATGGAAGAAATAAAAGCGACGGACTGCATAATAAAGGTCCCTATCACAAGTGGCAATATAAAGTGACGTTCTTTTGCATTAAGATTTTGTGCATCCAACCATGAAAGCGCATGACAACCTCTGCTTCCCTCTGCGAAGGGCCTATCTTTTATTTTTACCTTCTACTCTCATACAAGAGTCATGGTGATCTTCACCTTTCCTTTTTTACATTTTATCCTTTGGCAAGCACTATGTGTTGGAAAGATCTTGATATATATACCCACTTGGATGTAGGTTTTCATAAAGTATTATTGTTGACATTACCCTTGAGGTAAAAGGTTGGGAGGAAAAACTATAAGCCCCTATCTTTCTTTGTGTCCGATCGATACTTTGTATCCATAAGTATCACATGAGTGTTAGAAATTGTGAAAGACTAAATGATAGTTGAGTATGTGGACTTGCTGGAAAACTATTATATTGACTCTTTCCGATGTTATGATAAATTGCAATTGCTTCAGTGACCGAGATCATAGTTTGTTAGTTTTCAATGAATTTTCTGATTCATAGTTTACCTTGTGAATAGGTTGTTACTTTAGCATAAGAAATCATATGGCAATATATGTTGTTGTTCTAAATATGATCATGATGCCCTCATGTCTGTATTTTATTTTATCGACACCTCTATCTCTAAACATGTGGAAAAAAAATTCGGTATTAGCTTTCGCTTGAGAACAAGCGAGGTCTAAGCTTGGGGGAGTTGATACGTCCATTTCGCATCATGCTTTTATATCAATATTTATTGCATTATGGGCTGTTACTACACATTATATCACAATACCTATGCCTTTTCTCTCTTATTGTATAAGGTTTACATGAAGAGGGAGAATGCTGGCAGCCGGAATTCTAGTGGAAAAGGAGCAAATATTATGGACTTATTCTGCACAACTCCAAAATTCCTGAAACTTCACGGAGATCAGTTTTGGAATATATTAAAAATATTGGGCGAAGAAAGCACCAGAGGGGGGGCACCAGACATCCACGAGGGTGGAGGGCGCTCCCTACCCCCTGGGCACGCCTCGGCCTCATGGTCCCCCTGGGAGGCCCCCAACGTCCATCTTCTGCTATATGGTGTCTTTTTCCCTGGAAAAAATGTTGGGGAACGTAGTAATTTTAAAAAATTTCCTACACACATGCAAGATCATGGTGATGCATAGCAACGAGAGGGGAGAGTGTTGTCCACGTACCCTCGTAGACCAAAAGCGGAAGCGTTAGAACAACACGGTTGATGTAGTCGTACGTCTTCACGATCCGACCAATCCAAGTACCGAACGTACGGCACCTCCGAGTTCAACACATGTTCAGCTCGATGACGATCCACGGACTCCGATCTAGCAGGGTGTCGGGGATGAGTTCCGTCAGCACGACGACGTGGTGACGATGATGATGTTCTACCGACGCAGGGCTTCGCCTAAGCACCGCAACAATATGACCAAGGTGGAATATGGTGGAGGGGGGCACCGCACACGGCTAAGGAACAATCACGAAGATCAACTTGTGTGTCTAGAGGTGCCCCCTGCCCCCGTATATAAAGGAGGGAGGGGGAGGTGCGGCCGTCCCTAGGGGTGCGCCTGGAGGAGTCCTACTCTCATCGAGAGCAGGACTCCCCCCTCTTGCCTTGTTGGAGAAGGAAGGGGGAAGGGGGAAAGAGGAAAGGCCCCCCTTCCTTGTCCTATTCGGACTGGGGGGGAGGGGGCGCGCGGCCTACCCTGGCCGGCCCTCCCTTCTCCCTTAGGGCCCATGTAGGCCCAATAACCCCCGGGGGGTTCCGGTAACCCCCCGATACTCCGGTAAAATCCCGATTTCACCCTGAACGATTCAGATATCCAAATATAGGCTTCCAATATATCAATATTTATGTCTCGACCATTTCGAGACTCCTCGTCATGTCCGTGATCACATCTGGGACTCCGAACAACCTTCGGTACATCAAAACTTACAAACTCATAATAAAACCATCATCGTAACGTTAAGCGTGTGGACCCTACGGGTTCGAGAACTATGTAGACATGACCTAGAACTGTTTCTGGTCAATAACCAATAGCGGAACCTGGATGCTCATATTGGCTCCTACATATTCTACGAAGATCTTTATCGGTCAAATAGCATAACAACATACGTTGTTCCCTTTGTCATCGGTATGTTACTTGCCCGAGATTCGATCGTCGGTATCCAATACCTAGCTCAATCTCGTTACCGGCAAGTCTCTTTACTCGTTACGTAATGCATCATTCTGTAACCAACTCATTGGCCACATTGCTTGCAAGGCTTATAGTGATGTGCATTACCGAGAGGGCCCAGAGATACCTCTCCGACAATCGGAATGACAAAACCTAATCTGGAAATACACCAACTCAACATGTACCATTGGAGACACCTGTAGAGCTCCTTTATAATCACCCAGTTACGCCGTGACGTTTGGTAGCACACAAAGTGTTCCTCCGGTAAACGGGAGTTGCATAATCTCATAGTTGTAGGAGCTTTGTATAAGTCATGAAGAAAGCAATAGCAACATACTAAACGATCAAATGCTAAGCTAACGGAATGGGTCAGGTCAATCACATCATTCTCCTAATGATGTGATCCCGTTAATCAAATGTCAACACATGTCTATGGTTAGGAAACATAACCATCTTTGATTAATGAGCTAGTCAAGTAGAGGCATACTAGTGACATTAAGTTTGTCTATGTATTCACACATGTATCATGTTTCCGGTTAATACAATTCTAGCATGAATAGTAAACATTTATCATGATATGAGGAAATACATAATAACTTTATTATTGCCTCTAGGGCATATTTCCTTCAGTCTCCCACTTGCACTAGAGTCAATAATCTAGATTACACAGTAATGATACTAACACCCATGGAGTCTTGGTGCTGATCATGTTTTGCTCGTGGAAGAGGCTTAGTCAACGGGTCTGCAACATTCAGATCCGTATGTATCTTGCAAATCTCTATGTCTCCCACCTGGACTTGGTCCTGGATGGAATTGAAGCGTCTCTTGATGTGTTTGGTCCTCTTGTGAAATCTGGATTCCTTTGCCAAGGCAATTGCACCAGTATTGTCACAGAAGATCTTCATTGGTCCCGATGCACTAGGTATGACACCTAGATCGGAAATGGACTCCTTCATCCAGACTCCTTCATTTGTTGCTTCCGAAGCAGCTATGTATTCCGCTTCGCATGTAGATCCCGCCACGACGCTTTGTTTATAACTGCACCAACTTACAGCTCCACCGTTTAATAAAAACACGTATCCGGTTTGCGATTTAGAATCGTCCGGATCAGTGTCAAAGCTTGCATCTACGTAACCATTTACGACTAGCTCTTTGTCACCTCCATAAACAAGAAACGTATCCTTAGTCCTTTTCAGGTATTTCAGGATGTTCTTCACCGCTGTCCAGTGATCCACTCCTGGATTACCTACCTACCAAGCTTATTGCTGAGCATACGTCAGGTCTGGTACACAACATTGCATACATGATAGAGCCTATGGCTGAAGCATAGGGAACATCTTTCATTTTCTCTCTATCTTTTGCTGTGGTCGGGCATTGAGTCTGACTCAACTTCACACCTTGTAATACATGCAAGAACCCTTTCTTTGCCTGATCCATTTTGAACCTTTTAAAAACTTTATCAAGGTATGTGCTTTGTGAAAGTCCAATTAAGCGTCTTGATCTATCTCTTTAGATCTTGATGCCCAATATGTAAGCAGCTTCACCGAGGTCTTTCATTGAAAAACTTTTATTCAAGTATCCCTTTATGCTATCCAGAAATTCTTTATCATTTCCAATTAACAATATGTCATCTACATATAATATAAGAAATGCTACAGAGCTCCCACTCACTTTCTTGTAAATACAGGCTTCTCCAAAAGTCTGTATAAAACCATGTGCTTTGATCACACTATCAAAGCATTTATTCCAACTCCGAGATGCTTACACCAGTCCATAAATGGATCGCTGGAGCTTGCACACTTTGTTAGCACCTTTTGGATCGACAAAACCTTCTGGTTGCATCATATACAACTCTTCTTCCAGAAATCCATTTAGGAATGCAGTTTTGACATCCATTTGCCAAATTTCATAATCATAAAATGCGACAATTGCTAACATGATTCGGACAAACTTAAGCATCGCTACGGGTGAGAAAGTCTCATCGTAGTCAACCCCTTGAACTTGTCGAAAACCTTTTGCAACAAGTCGAGCTTTGTAGACAGTTACATTACCATCAGCGTCAGTCTTCTTCTTGAAGATCCATTTATTCTCGATGGCTTGCCGATCATCGGGCAAGTCAACCAAAGTCCATACTTTGTTCTCATACATGGATCCCATCTCAGATTTCATGGCCTCAAGCCATTTCGCAGAATCTGGGCTCATCATCGCTTCCTCATAGTTCATAGGTTCGCCATGGTCAAGTAACATGACTTCTAGAATAGGATTACTGTACCACTCTGGTGCTGATCTTACTCTGGTAGACCTACGAGGTTCAGTAGTAACTTGATCTGAAGTTTCATGATCAATATCATTAGCTTCCTCACTTATTGGTGTAGTTTTCACAGGAACCGGTTCTTGTGATGAACTACTTTCCAACAAGGGAGCAGGTACAGTTACCTCATCAAGTTCTACTTTCCTCCCACTCACTTTTTTCGAGAGAAACTCCTTCTCTAGAAAGGATCCAAATTTAGCAACAAAAATCTTGCCTTCAGATCTGTGATAGAAGGTGTACCAAATAGTCTCTTTTGGGTATCCTATGAAGACACATTTCTCCGATTTGGGTTCGAGCTTATCTGGTTGAAGTTTCTTCACATAAGCATCGCAGCCCCAAACTTTAAGAAACGACAACTTTGGTTTCTTGCCAAACCACAATTCATAAGGCGTCGCCTCAACGGATTTTGATGGTGCCCTATTTAACGTGAATGCGTCCATCTCTAAAGCATAACCCCAAAAAGATAGCGGTAAATCAGTAAGAGACATCATAGATCGCACCATATCTAATAAAGTACGATTACGACGTTCGGACACACCATTTCGTTATGGTGTTCCGGGTGGCGTGAGTTGCGAAACTATTCCGTATTGTTTCAAATGTAGACCAAACTCGTAACTCAAATATTCTCCTCCACGATCAGATCGTAGAAATTTTATTTTCTTGTTACGATGATTTTCCACTTCACTCTGAAATTCTTTGAACTTTTCAAATGTTTCAGACTTGTGTTTCATCAAGTAGATATACCCATATCTGCTCAAATCATCTGTGAAGGTGAGAAAATAACGATACCCGCCACGAGATTCGATATTCATTGGACCACATACATCAGTATGTATGATTTCCAATAAATCAGTTGCTCGCTCCATAGTTCCGGAGAACGGCGTTTTAGTCATCTTGCCCATGAGGCACGGTTCGCAAGTACCAAGTGATTCATAATCAAGTGATTCCAAAAGTCCATCAGTATGGAGTTTCTTCATGCGTTTTACACCGATATGACCTAAACGACAGTGCCACAAATAAGTTGCACTATCATTATCAACTCTGCATCTTTTGGCTTCAACATTATGAATATGTGTATCACTACTTTCGAGATTCAATAAAAATAGACCACTCTTCAAGGGTGCATGACCATAAAAGATATTACTCATATAAATAGAACAACCGTTATTCTCTGATTTAAATGAATAACCATCTCGCATCAAACAAGATCCAGATATAATGTTCATGCTCAACGCTGGCACCAAATAACAATTATTTAGGTCTAAAACTAATCCCGATGGTAGATGTAGAGGTAGCGTGCTGACTGCGATCACATCGACTTTGGAACCATTTCCCACGCGCATCGTCACCTCGTCCTTAGCCAATCTTCGCTTAATTTGTAGTCCCTGTTTCGAGTTGCAAATATTAGCAACAGAACCAGTATCAAATACCCAGGTGCTACTGCGAGCATTAGTAAGGTACACATCAATAACATGTATATCACATATACCTTTGTTCACTTTGCCATCCTTCTTATCCGCTAAATACTTGGGGCAGTTCCGCTTCCAGTGTCCAGTTTGCTTGTAGTAGAAGCACTCAGTCTCAGGCTTAGGTCCAGACTTGGGTTTCTTCTCTTGAGCAGCAACTTGTTTGCTGTTCTTCTTGAAGTTCCCCTTCTTCTTCCCTTTGCCCTTTTTCTTGAAACTAGTGGTCTTATTGACCATCAACACTTGATGCTCCTTCTTGATTTCTAACTCCGCAGCCTTTAGCATTGTGAAGAGCTCGGGAATAGTCTTGTCCATCCCTTGCATATTATAGTTCATCACGAAGCTCTTGTAGCTTGGTGGCAGTGATTGAAGAATTCTGTCAATGACACTATCATCAGGAAGATTAACTCCCAGTTGAATCAAGTGATTATTATACCCAGACATTTTGAGTATGTGTTCACTGACATAACTATTCTCCTCCATCTTACATCTATAGAACTTATTGGAGACTTCATATCTCTCAATCCGGGCATTTGCTTGAAATATTAACTTCAACTCCTGGAACATCTCATATGCTCCATGAAGTTCAAAACGTCGTTGAAGACCCGGTTCCAAGCCGTAAAGCATGGCACACTGAACTATCGAGTAGTCATCAGCTTTGCTCTGCCAGACATTCTGAACATCGTCAGTTGCTTCTGCAGCAGGCCTGACACCCAATGGTGCTTCCAGGGTGTAATTCTTCTATGCAGCAATGAGGATAATCCTCAGGTTACGGACCCAGTCCGTGTAATTGCTACCATCATCTTTCAACTTAGCTTTCTCAAGGAACGCATTAAAATTCAACGGAACAACAGCACAAGCCATCTATCTACAACAAACATAGACAAGCAAAATACTATAGGTACTAAGTTCATGATAAATTTAAGTTCAATTAATCATATTACTTAACAACTCCCACTTAGACAGACATCTCTCTAGTCATCTAAGTGATCACGTGACCCAAATCAACTAAACCATGTCGATCATCACGTGAGATGGAGTAGTTTCAATGGTGAACAACACTATGTTGATCATATCTACTACATGATTCACGTTCGACCTTTTGGTCTCCGTGTTCCGAGGCCATATGTGTATATGCTAGGCTCGTCAAGTTTAACCTGAGTATTCCGCGTGTGCAACTGTTTTGCACCCGTTCTATTTGAACGTAGAGCCTATCACACCCGATCATCACGTGGTGTCTCAGCACGAAGAACTTTCGCAACGGTGCATACTCAGGGAGAACACTTCTTGATAATTTAGTGAGAGATCATCTTAAAATGCTACCGTCAATCAAAGCAAGATAAGATGCATAAAGGATAAACATCACATGCAATCAATATAAGTGATATGATATGGCCATCATCATCTTGTGCTTGTGATCTCCATCTCCGAAGCACCGTCGTGATCACCATCGTCACCGGCGCGACACCTTGATCTCCATCGTAGCATCGTTGTCGTTTACGCCATCTATTGCTTCTACGACTATTGCTACCGCTTAGTGATAAAGTAAAGCAATTACAGGGCGTTTGCATTTCATACAATAAAGCAACAACCATATGGCTCCTGCCAGTTGCCGATAACTTTGGTTATACAAAACATGATCATCTCATACAATAAAATATAGCATCACGTCTTGACCATATCACATCACAACATGCCCTACAAAAACAAGTTAGACGTCCTCTACTTTGTTGTTGCAAATTTTACGGTGGCTGCTACGGGCTGAGCAAGAACCGTTCTTACCTACGCATCAAAACCACAATGATAGTTCGTCAAGTTAGTGCCGTTTTAACCTTCGCAAGACCGGGCGTAGGCCACACTGGGTTCAACGAAAGTTGGAGAAACAGACACCCGCCAGCCACTTGTGTGCAAAGCACGTCGGTAGAACCAGTCTCGCGTACGCGTACGCGTAATGTCGGTCCGGGCCGCTTCATCCAACAATACCGCCGAACCAAAGTATGACATGCTGGTAAGCAGTATGACTTGTATTGCCCACAACTCACTTGTGTTCTACTCGTGCATATGACATCTACGCATAAAACCTGGCTCGGATACCACTGTTGGGGAACGTAGTAATTTCAAAAACAATTCCTACGCACACGCAAGATCATGGTGATGCATAGCAACGAGAGGGGGGAGTGTTGTCCACGTACCCTCGTAGATCGAAAGCGGAAGTGTTAGAACAACGCGGTTGATGTAGTCGTACGTCTTCACGATCTGACCTATCCAAGTACCGAACGTACGACACCTCCGAGTTTAGCACACGTTCAGCTCGATGACGATCCCCGGACTCCGATCCAGCAGGGTGTCGGGGATGAGTTCCGTCAGCACGACGGTGTGGTGACGATGATGATGTTCTACCGACGCAGGGCTTCGCCTAAGCACCACAACGATATGACCAAGGTGGAATATAGTGGAGGGGGCACCGCACACGGCTAAGGAACGATCACGAAGATCAAATTGTGTGTCTAGAGGTTCCCCCCTACCCCTGTATATAAAGGAGGGAGGGGGAGGTGCGGCCGGCCCTAGGGGTGCACCTGGAGGAGTCCTACTCCCATCGGGAGTAGGACTCCCACCTCTTGCCTTGTTGGAGAAGGAAGGGGGAAGGGGGAAAGAGGAAAGGGGGGCGCCGCCCCCCTTCCTTGTCCTATTTGGACTAGGGGGGAGGGGGCGCGCGGCCTGCCCTGGCCGGCCCTCCTCTTCTCCCTTAGGGCCCATGTAGGCCCAATAACCCCCGGGGGGGTTCCGGTAACCCCCCGGTACTCCGGTAAAATCCCGATTTCACCCTGAATGATTCCGATTTCCAAATATAGGCTTCCAATATATCAATATTTATGTCTCGACCATTTCGAGACTCCTCGTCATGTCCATGATCACATCCGGGACTCCGAACAACCTTCAGTACATCAAAAACTTATAAACTCATAATAAAACTGTCATCGTAACGTTAAGCGTGCGGACCCTACGGGTTCGAGAACTATGTAGACATGACCTAGAACTGTTTCTGGTCAATAACCAATAGCGGAACCTAGATGCTCATATTGGCTCCTACATATTCTACAAAGATCTTTATTGGTCAAACCGCATAACAACATACGTTGTTCCCTTTGTCATTGGTATGTTACTTGCCCGAGATTCGATCATCGGTATCCAATACCTAGATTCAATCTCGTTACTGGCAAGTCTCTTTACTGGTTACGTAATGCATCATTCCGTAACCAACTCATTGGCCACATTGCTTGCAAGGCTTATAGTGATGTGCATTACCGAGAGGGCCCAGAGATACCTCTCCGACAATCAGAGTGACAAAACCTAATCTCGAAATACGCCAACTCAACATGTACCATTAGGAGACACCTGTAGAGCTCCTTTATAATCACCCAGTTACGTTGTGACGTTTGGTAGCACACAAAGTGTTCCTCCGGTAAACAGGAGTTGCATAATCTCATAGTTGTAGGAACTTTGTATAAGTCATGAAGAAAGCAATAGCAACATACTAAACGATCAATGCTAAGCTAACGGAATGGGTCAGTCAATCACATCATTCTTCCTAATGATGTGATCCCGTTAATCAAATGACAACACATGTCTATGGTTAGGAAACATAACCATCTTTGATTAATGAGCTAGTCAAGTAGAGGCATACTAGTGACATTAAGTTTGTCTATGTATTCACACATGTATCATGTTTCCGGTTAATACAATTCTAGCATGAATAATAAACATTTATCATGATATGAGGAAATAAATAATAACTTTATTATTGCCTCTAGGGCATAATTCCTTCAAAAAAATCATAGAGAAGCTTTCAGGACGAAGCACGCCATCTCGAGGCGGAACCTGGGCAGGACCAATCTAGGGCTCCGCCGAAGCTGTTCTACCGGGAAACATCCCCCGGGAGGGGGAAATCATCGCTATCGTCATAACCATCGATCCTCTCATTGAGAGGGGGTCAATATCCATCAGCATCTTCACCAGCACCATCTCCTCTCAAACCTAGTTCATCTTTTGTATCTGATCTTTGGTCCTCAAACCTCAGATTGGTACATGTGGGTGCTAGTAGTGTGATTACTCCTTGTAGTAGATGCTAGTTGGTTTATTCGGTGGATAGATCATATGTTCAGATCCTTAATGCTATTCAATACCCCTCTGATTAATGAACAGGAATATGCTTTTGGTGAGTAGTTTCGTTGTTCCTGAGGGACATGGGTAGAAGTCTTGTATAAGTAATTGATGTGAATTTTGGTATTCGTTCGATATTTTGATGAGATGTATGTGTCTTCCTCTAGTGGTGTTATGTGAACGTCGACTACATGACACTTCACCATGATTGGGCCAAGGGGAAGGCATTGGGAAGTAAATAAGTAGGATGATGGGTTGCTAGAGTGACAGAAGCTTAAACCCTAGTTTATGTGTTTGGCTTCGTAAGGGGATGATTTGGATCCATATGTTTCATGCTATGGTTAGGTTTACCTTAATTCTTCTTTTCATAAGTTGCGGAGCTTGTAGAGGGGTTAATCATAAGTGGGGTTGTCCAATAAGGACAGCACCCAAAGCACCGATCCACCCACATATCAAATTATCAAAAGTAACAGACATGAATCATATGAGCATGATGAAAACTAGCTTGACAATAATTCCCATGTGTCCTCGGGAGCACTTTGCTTTACATAAGAGTTTGTCCAGGCTTGTCCTTTGCTACAAAAAGGATTGGGCCACCTTGCTGCACCTTGTTTACCTTTGTTACCTATTACCTGTTACGAATTACCTTATCACAAAACTATTTGTTACTGATAATTCCGGTGCTTGCAGAGAATACCTTACTGAAAACCGTTTGTCATTTCCTTCTGCTCCTCGTTGGGTTCAACACTCTTACTTATCGAAAGGACTACGATAGACCCCTATACTTGTGGGTCATGATATCTCTCTCCCCTTTGACATCAATTTCCAAGAAGGGATCTTCTAGAGCATAAGTTAAGTAGGTTTGGTCCTTGAGTCACATGACAAAGCAGCATGTAGAATGTGATGCAGGTAGAGGAAAAGAATCATCGAGTGGAGCTCGATTTGAAATGTAGAATGCAAATGGGAAAATATTTCCTCAGATGTGAAATCAGTAATACCGAGTTCTTTTCTTCAGTGACACCCACTTGTTCCGGTCTGGCCAAAAAAAAGATCAGTGAGGCCGAGTTCACCACAGAGAAAGGATTTTGTCATCTCAGCTCGCTAGGCAAATAGGATCTCACAAAGATTTGCAGGGAATTAAGTAAAGGATTTGCAATGATATAAATGCAGGGAGCGCAGAATGAAAAAAGAGAAAAGAAATGAAATCTAGATGAAGTTTTTTAAAGGGGAAACAAACATGCAAGAGACAAAATGCAAGAACACAGAGAAACACTAGAGAACTTCATCTAGAATTGGCCGGCGACAAAGTCACCTATGTTAGAGTATATTGACTTAGGAGTCAAGTGAAGGCACTTGATCATAGGTCATACTCATCGTTTAAGCTCAAAATGGGGTTGCCATTTTTCGTTTAAGCATTTTGATGTATTCACATCTTATTGAGTTGCTTTGACCCATGTCTTGGGGTAAAGCTTCTATAGGATGGAATGACATACCTTGGTGGTGGTGTGATCTTAATCATGTAGTTGAACTTGTGTATGATGCTCAAGGTTGATGTAGTTCATCAAGAGTTGGGAGCACCGCTTGTAGTTTGAGTTCATATTCCTACATGGGTTAGCTTTGCAAGGAAGAGCACTTGTGTATCCAGAATGACAATCATGGAATTTGATACCAAATGAAATTTGATATGTAGAAATTGTCAAAGGATATATTGAAAGGATTCATGCTTCCTTGTCTTCAACCACCATATTGTAGAGACTTGGAAATGTAGAGATTGATTAGAATGCGAGTGAGTTGTAATCTCATGGAATTGGCTTATCCAAGTATCTACAAGGGTTAGATGGCATGCAAGAGTACAAGTATATCCCAGAGATATGATCATCATCATAAGAGAATTATCAAAGATTAGTCAAAGAAAGGCTCATGTCTTGCATGCATCCAAATGGAGTTTCTACTCCAAGTTTGAGGCATCAATGATGTTCAATTCACCTCTCAAACGGCAAAATACTTTCTCATCAAGCGGTTTGGTGAATATATCTGCCAATTTCTTATTGGTACGAACATGTTTAAGATTGATATCTCCCTTAGCAACATGATCTCGAATGAAATGATGTCAAACTTCAATATGCTTAGTGTAAGGGCATATTTAACACTTAGTAGTTTTGGTGATTGATGACAATGCTTTTGCGGACTAATCGTGTGCATTGAGCTTTTCAGATATATCATGTCTAAACACAAGACGATTTGGTGCCCCTCGAAGAGTATTGAAGACGGCGTTTCTCTACGTTTTTTTTGGTGGATTTGAGTCGTAGGAAAGCCGTACTATTAAGAGGGGTACGCATCGGAAAGGTTGGGTGTAATCTCATGTACAGATGTTCCTTTTGCACCACCTTTCCTTAGGCTCTTTGGAGCATCCTCCGCCTTTCCATGTCTAGGCAAAATGAAGGACTCCTAGTGTTGCTGAACTGAGACAGGCGGTAGTACTGCTCCCAGAGCGGTACTACCACTGGCGCTTGCGGTAGTACCGGGCTCCTGCACGGTAGTACCACTCCTTGGGAATGGTAGTACCATGGCCTCAGGCCAGGCGCAGATGCTCTCAAGCGTAGTAGGGCGGATGTAGTTTTTTACATCTACGCCCTATGCGGTAGTACCGCACCTTGGGTGCGCTAGTATCGTGAGCTCTGGCTAGGCTCAGCCGCATGAGCGGAAGTAGGGTGGATGTAATTTTTTACATCCGTGCCCTACACGTAGTACCGCGCTAGGCGTGCGGTAGTAACATGTCGAATTTTTGCATGGACCTAAACTTAGCGGAAGTAGTCACGGATGTAATTTTTATGTCCGTTCCCTTCTAAGCCTTGACTATCCCTGCCTTGCGGTAGTACCGCAAGGGTCGCGTAGTACCTCACCAGCGGTTCTACCGCTCCCTGTCTTAGCACATCAGGTCTAGTCCTGGCCCCTGCCTGGCCGGTAGTACCGTAGGCCCGTGCGGTAGTACTGCTTGGTTGTTGCGGTAGTACCGCGTGTCGTGGGCTGAGTTGGTGGATAACGGTTGGATTTGCTCTTCCACTATAAAAGGGTGTCTTCTTCTCCGAGTTGACCACCTCTTCCATCCCTAAGCTCCATTGATGCTCTAAGCTCCATTTTCGCCCGATCTCTCTCCCTAGCCAATCAAACATGTTGATTCTCTAGGGATTGCTTGAGAAGGCCTCGATCTACACTTCCACAAGAGAAATTTGATTCCCCCCACTAATCCCTTGTGGCTTTTGTTACTCTTGGGTGTTTGAGCACCCTAGACGGTTGAGGTCACCGTGGAGCCATAGTCCATTGTGGTGAAGCTTTGGTGTCGTTGGAGCCTCCAATTAAGTTGTGAAGATTGCCCCAACCTTGTTTGTAAAGGTTCGGTCGCCGCCTCCAAGGGCACCAATAGTGGAATCACGGCATCCTGCATTTGTGAGGGAGTGAGGAGAATATGGTGTCCCTAGTGGCTTCTTGGGGAGCATTATGCCTCCACACCGCTCCAACGGAGACGTACTTCCCTTCAAAGGGAAGGAACTTCGGTAACACATCCTCGTCTCCATCGGTTCCACTCTTGGTTATATCTTACCTTTACTTGTGCAAGATATATTGTGTTCTATCCTTTGCTTGCTTGTGTGTTTATTGTTGTTGCATCATATAGGTTGCTCACCTAGTTGCATATCTAGACAACCTACTTTGATGCAAAGTTTAATTCGGTAAAGAAAAGCTAAAAATTGTTAGTTGCCTATTCACCCTCCCTCTAGTCAACTATATCGATCCTTTCACTAAGTTGAGATGTTGCACAGGATTATGAGCAATTTTAATAGCACTTTCATTGTCATAGAGCAATGAAACATGTTTCACATATATCCCATAATCTTTAAGAGTTCGGGTCATCCAAAGTAATTGAGCACAACATGAACCGGCAGCAATGTATTCCGCTTCAGCAGTGGATAAGGATACCAAGTTTTGTTTCTTGGAGGACCAAGACATAAGAGATATACCAAGAAATTGACAAGTACCCGAAGTGGACTTTCTATCAACCTTGTCTCCGGCATAGTACGAATCGGAGTAGCCAACAAGATCAAAAGAAGACCTCTTAGGATACCAAATGCCAAAGTTTGACTATGAATTAAGTACCTCACTATCCTTTTCATAGCCTTAAGATGACATTCTTGGGGCTGCTTGATATCATGCACACATGCACACACTTAGCATAATATCGGGATGGGAGGCACATAGATATAACAATGAACCAATCATAGAGCGGTAAACCTTTTGGTCAACCGGTTCACCATCCTTTGTCAAGTCAATATGTCCACTAGTAGGCATGGGGGTACTCATACCTTTGCATTCTTGCATGTTGAACTTCTTGAATAAGTCCTTGGTGTACTTTGTTGAGAAACAAAGGTACCCTCCTTAGTTTGCTTGATTTGCAAACCAAGAAAGAACTTGAGTTCACTCATCATAGACATCTCAAACTTCTCCGACATTAGCCTTCCAAACTTTTCACTAAAATGAGGGTTAGTCGAACCAAATATGATATCATCCACATAAATTTGGCACACAAATAATTCTCCATTAACCCTTTGAGTAAAAAAACGTTGATTCTATCTTTCCAATCTCAAAGCCTTTTTCAATAAGGAATTTAGTAAAGCATTTATACCATGCTCTAGGAGCTTGTTTAAGACCATAAAGAGGTTTGTGAAGTTTGTAAACATGATCGGGTTTCTTGGGATTAACAAAGCCGGGAGGTTGTTTAACATAAACTTCCTCCTCAATTTCACCATTAAGAAAAGCACTTTTAATTTCCATTTGATATAGGGTGATATCATGATGATTGGCATAAGCAAGTAAGATGCGAATGGACTCAAGTCTAGAAATGGGGGCATATGTCTCACCATAGTCCATACCTTCGAATTGAGTGTAGCCTTGAGCAATGATACGAACCTTGTTGTGCACAACTTGTCCATCTTCATCTTGCTTGTTCCGAAATACCCATTTGGTTCCAATGACATTGTGCTTCTCATCGGGCTTTTCAACCAACGTCCACACTTCGTTCCTCTCGAAATTGTGTAGCTCTTTATGCGTAGCGTTCAACCAATCCGGATCATCAAGAGCATCTTGAACCTTCATAGGTTCAATACTAGAAATGAATGAGTAATGTTCACAAAAGTTAGCCAAACGAGTTTTAGAGCGAGTAATTCTCCCAGTTTGAATATCATCATAGATTTGTTCGACGGGATGATCTCTTGAGACTCTTGCTCGAACTTGTGAGAGCTTTTGTTTCTGTCGGGGTGGAACATCCTCTTCATTTCTTTTCTTCCTCTTGTCTTTATTTGTTGTTGTCGGCATTGTTGTTCTCCCTGGTTGTGGAGAAGGAGGTCGATGAGGTTCATCTTGTTGTACATCCTCGTTTCCATCATCTTATGTGTTCCACTTGTGGATGCCTCCAAGTCAACTTGTGGATCACCTCAGTGTGAGGTTGAGGCTTCCACTTGGACAGACGAGGTGAAGGAGTCCTGGATTAGGGTCCTCAGACAGCCGGACTATATGCTTATGCCGGACTGTTGGACTATGAAGATACAAGATTGAAGACTTCGTCCCATGTCCGGGTGGACTCTCCTTTGCGTGGAAGGCAAGCTTGGCAATTCGGATATGTAGATTCCCTTCTCTGTAACCGACTCGGTGTAACGCTAGCCCCCTCCGGTGTCTATATAAACGGAGGTTTAGTCCATTGGACAACAACAATCATAATCATAGGCTAGCTTCTAGGGTTTAGCCTCTATGATCTCGTGGTAGATCAACTCTTGTAATACTCATATCATCAAGATCAGTCAAGCAGGAAGTAGGGTATTACCTCCATAGAGAGGGCCCGAACCTGGTAAACATCATGTCCCCCGCCTCCTGTTACCATTAGCCTTAGACGCATAGTTCGGGACCCCCTACCCAAGATCCGCCGGTTTGACACCGACATTGGTGCTTTCATTGAGAGTTCCACTGTGTCGTCATCATAAGGCTTGATGGCTCCTTCAATCATCTACAACGACGCGGTCCAGGGTGAGGTTTTCCTCCCCAGACAGATCTTCGATTCAGCGACTTCGCACTGC
>NC_057795.1:445686711-445694331 GCF_018294505.1 Triticum aestivum | reverse complement strand
CGCGGCCGCGAAGAGGGCGGCGGAAGCCCTGCATAGCCAGCCTCCACAACTCATCATCCCCCTCCGCACCGTGGCCCCCGATATCCTGGTGCCCCCGCCAGAGGAAGCCGGCCATGACCAGCCGGTGATGGAGAGGGAGGGGGGCGACACAGTCGTCCTGGAGGGCGAGGCGGTACCGCCGTTGTCGGCCGGGACGGGCCAAGGCGGCCAGCCTGAGGTGCCGCCTGAGCAGCCGGCTGGAGGCGGGCCGACTGTGAGGGCGGATCTCGTGGTCCTGTCGCCGACTCGTCGGCGCGCAGGGAAGGCAAATTCAGAGCCGGACCCGCAGAGGGCCGCAGGCTCTAGCTCGTTGTCCCATGACCTGGAGACGGCCAGCGTCAGCTTGCCAGGGTGGACGCCAGGTGGTGGGACGACCGTGCTGAATGTGGCGGCGCAGGACGTCCGGAGCCGGCTTCAGTCCCAGGCTGCCGCGCTGAAGCAGTGCACCCAAGAGTTTCTTGCAATGCGGTCGGCCATTCGGGTGAGTCTTCGCTCTTGATTTCTTCCGCGGGGGCACGTCAGCGCACCCACTGGGTGTAGTCCCCGAGTTCCGAGTCGGCTGCTGAGCAGGCGGCTTGGAACTTCTTAGCAGACTTTGATTTATGTCTTGTTCTTATTCGCATCTTCGTCCTGTTTGCAGGACTATCACAACCTCCATGCTGCTACCTTCAACTCCTAGGCCCGGGAGATGAATCAGAAGACCGCCGATCTGACGGAGAGCTAGAGTAAGTGCTTCATCTTTTTATCTCATGTGGGGGCGCGTCAGCGCACCCACTGGGTGTAGTCCCCGAGATTTGGGCCGACTGCTGAGCAGTCGAGTCGGATCTTTCCTAACGACTTCTTTCTTATTTCTTTTTTCTTCTGCATATCTGCAGGGGCCAATGCCGACTTGAGGGAGCAGCTAGGTGTGGCCCAGACCGCCCTTCACGCCAAGGAGACTAAGTGCAATGCCTTGGCTCAGGAACGTGATCGCCTGGCCAAGAAACTGGCCGACCAGGCGGAGGACCACAAGGCGGCCCTGAAGACGGCGCAGGACAGCGAGGACACCCTCAAAGCCGAATATGAGACTGAGGCGGCGAGCTGGGCCGAGGCGAGGCAGGCGCTGAGCGAAGGTTATGGCCGGGTTGAAGATTTGATTGACGGTAGGTCGCCTTCTTCTTCATCCCTTCGCTCGCCCCTGTCATCTGGTCTGTCTTCTGACTTGTTCTACTTTCTTCTTCTTTGTGCAGAATACTTCCCCCGTTACTCCGTCGCCGCCAACCAAGCCAGCGAAGCTCACCGTGAGGCCCGACGGCAGACTGGGGTTGAGATTGCACCGGACGCCAGTCGGACGCTTGAAGAGCAGCTTCTGGCGATTCAAGCCCGCCTCCAGCCTGCTTACCGCATGCTCTGCCGTCTTCAACATACCGGAGCGCAGGTGCTGGCCGCCCTCTGGCCCAGCGAGGTGATTCCCCACACCCCTGGTCGGACTGCCGACTGGCTGGAGGTAGCAGTCGGCCGCTTTAAGGCCTGGAAGGCTTCTGCAGCCCGGTGCGGGGCTCGGCGGGTGCTAGAGTTCGTCCGGGCTTGGTATCCCGGGCTGAGTTTGGCCCAGCTAAGCACATGGAGGCAGGAGGCTGACGAGGAGCTGGAGGCGGTGCGGCCGGCTATCATCCAGCACGCCTCAGCGATCGCCGACTTCACCGACACCAGCGCCTTTGCCCTTGAGGTGAATGAAGATGGCGTCGCTCAGCCGGAGGAGTTGTTTGGGCTGAACCCGGCAGAAGGAGAAGACTCGGCGAAGAAGATCGACTCCAGCGACGAGGGCGAAGAGGAGGAGGAGGAGGATGGTGAGGACGCCGTGCCAGACGGTGGAGCGACCGGCCAGCCTCAGCCTGATCGTGCCTCTAGCAACGAGGCGCGTGTGGGCACGCCGACTGCAGCAGGTGACGATCAAGCCGAGACCCGCCAGCCGGCCACTCCTCCAGCCAACACTGCCGTCTCCACCAACCTGCCCGACTCGCCTGTTGCTCCCTTGGCCTGACTCGCCGTCTTTGCTTTCCTACCCGTTACTCTTTGAACAATTTTTATTAATTTTGTGCAGTTCCACCCACTGGGGGTGTATTCAAACTATGTTGAATGCTGGCCTTTCGAAGGCCTTTTGTGTAAATATAATCATGCATGTGCTGGGCTTCCATTCATATTTTCTTTTCATCCTTTGGCTGTTTCCTTTGCCGCCCTCCCTTGGTCGCCGCCTTCCTAGCCGGACAGCTGCTCTGCAGTCTGTGGCTGAGGAAGGGCTTGGCCAGTTTGGGAGGACAAGTACTCGAGCTTTCTTAGATTGTAGAAAAGTAAGAAGGGAAGCCGGCCAGCCGGCTGCTCTGACAGTCGGCTGGTGTGGGGAAGCCGGCTTGTGTTATATAAGTTCGTTAGTCCTTAGCCGTTTTTCGTGTGGGAATCCTTTCCTGCCTTTGACTCTTGCCAGTCGGACAGTCGATTCTTCGAACTGCGACTTTCAACAAGAGAGGGCTTGGGTGCCGGCACACTACTTGTCTGACTGCAGGTAGAACTTAAATATAACCCAAGGCGGCAAGTCCCCGGGCCGACTGATCGAACCCGGTGCCGGACGAAAAAACAAATGTAGTAACATAATCATACGCTTGATACTCATCATTCATAGATAAAAGAGGGTAGTCCCCGAGTACACCTCGGGGGGCCCATTGTCTCGTACTTAATACAAAAGATAGCATGGTACATACTACATTTTAACTGTAAAATCTTCGGAGGAGATTGGCGTTCCATGGTCGTTCCGACTCCTTGCCGGAATCATCCCTCTTGTGTGCCTTCGGCCACGTAGTAGGAGTTGTTGCCTAAAGCCCGACTGATGATGAATGGGCCTTCCCAAGGGGCCGAGAGCTTGTGCTGGCCGGCTGTTCGCTGGATCAGCCGGAGCACAAGATCGCCCTCTTGGAAGGATCTTGGCTTGACCTTCCGTCTATGGTAACGTCATAGACCCTACTGGTAGATGGCGAACTGGCTGAGGGCTAACAGCCGACCCTCTTCCAGCAGGTCGATGCCATCTTCTCACGCTTCCTTGACCTCCGCCTCCGTGTACATGGTGACCCGAGGTGAGTCAAACTCAATGTTAGTTGGGATGACGGCCTCGGCACCATATACAAGGAAGAAAGGGGTGAAGCCGGTTGACTTGTTCGGGGTAGTGCGCAAGCTCTAGAGGATGGCCGGCAGCTCATCGAGCCAACAGCCGGCCGAACGCTCCAGTGGCACGACCAATCGGGGCTTGATGCCGGAGAGGATGAGGCCGTTTGCTCGCTCGACTTGACCGTTTGACTGCGGGTGGGCAACGGACGCTATGTCCAGTCGGATGCCCTGTGTCACGCAGAAACATGCCAGTGCTCCCTTGGCAAAATTTGTGCCGTTGTCGGTGATGATGTTGTGTGGTATGCCATACCGGGTTGTAATATCTGCAATGAATGTCACGGCAGTCGGCCCATTCAGCTTCTTGATCGGTTTTGCTTCAATCCACTTGGTAAATTTGTCCACGGCGACGAGTAGATGTGTCATGCCGCTGCACGCCGTCTTGAATGGGCCCACCATGTCCAATCCCTAGACGGCAAAGGGCCAAGTAAGGGGAATGGTCTTGAGTGCAGAAGCCGGCAGGTGTTGCTTGGAGCCGAAGACTTGGCACCCTTTGCAGTGTTTGACTAATTCCTTGGCGTCGTCCAAAGCAGTCGGCCAGAAGAATCCATGGCAGAAGGCTTTGGCGACGAGTGATCTTGAGGCTGCGTGGTGGCCACATTCGCCTTGGTGGATGTCCTTGAGGATTGCTATGCCCTTCTCCAGCTCAACGCAGCATTGGAAGACTCCAGTGACACTGCGCCTAACGATCTCTCGGTTCACTATTGTGTATGCTCTGGCTCGGTGTTGGACTTGTCTTGCCGAGATCTCGTCAGTCAGCAGCTCTCTGTTAACCAGGAAATTGAGGATGGGCTGGGCCCATGATGGAGCCGTGACTTCTTCTATTGTCAAAACGGCTACTGCGACCCGGGCGGGTGGGCTGGGTGGGGAAGAGTTGGAGTCGGCCACCGCCTGTTGTGTCGATGTAGCACCCGGGCCGGCTGCAGTAGTCCCCGGGCCGGGTGCGACTACAGCAGTCCCTGAGCCGCCTGTCAAAGTCCCCGAGCCACCTACTTGGTTACCCAAGTCGGATCCGACTGCGTCGGGGTCAGGCGGCACGAAGATGGAATGAGATTCTGGAGATGGCTTGACAGACGGCTTGAGGAGGCGTTGGAGAGAGACGTCGGTTGGTATAGCTTGTCGGGTGGGGCCTACTCGTGCCAGGGCATCTTCTTGCTCGTTGTCGGCCCGTGGCACATGGAGGAACTCGCATCCTTCAAAATATCTGCTGAGTTGCTAAACAAGGAAGCGGTAGCTCGCCATGTTTGCGTCCTTGGCGTCCCAGTAGCCGGAGGATTGCTGGACTACCAAGTCCGAGTCATCATAGCACAGGATCCGGCGGATGTCGAGTTCTTTGGCTAGCCGGAGCCCGTGTATGAGTGTCTCATACTCGGCCACATTGTTGGAGGCAGCAAAATGAATTTTCAATGTGTATCTGAGCTTGTCGCCTTTGGGGGAGGTGAGGAAGATGCCGGCTCCCAAGCCGGTGCGCATCTTGGATCCATCGAAGTGCATCCGCCAATGAGTGGAGTCGGGGGCAGGCGGCAGGTACTGGGTCTCGGCCTAGTCGACGAGGAAGTCGGCCAATGCCTGGGACTTGATGGCGGTGCAAGGTTGGTAGAAGATCGTGTAAGGAGCAAGCACAATGGCCCATTTTTCCACCCGGCCAGATGCATCCCGGCTGCCTATGATCTCGGCGAGCGGGGCAGTACATATAAAGAAAGAGAGGAGGGTTCATCGAGAGGAGGGTTCATCGAGCGGGGCAAGTGTGTTGGTTGAGGCGTGCTCGAGAGGAGGGTTCGGGCACTGCGGGGAGGAAGGGGCGGAGGCGAGGGGATCGGGCGAGGAGGCTGCGGCGCTGGAGGAGGAACGAGGGGAGAGATGGGGTGCGTGGGGGCTGGGCTAGGGTTAGAGGCGGCTGGGCCTTGGGCCGGCTTAGGTAGGAGGGTTAGGTGGGCTGCGGCTGGAGAGGCCGGTTGGGTCGGCCCATGTGGAGAGGAAATGGCCAGAGGCCTGGCTGGGCTCCTTCTCTCCCTTCTTCAAATCTCTTCCAAAAACAGAAAAGCAAAGAAAGAAAAGGAGAGAAAAGAAATGAGTGGACAAAAATTTGGACAAGGGGATTAATTTCCCGGACTCACAAAAATGCGCTTGTTCCGAGAAAAATGGAGTGGGCAAGATTGCAAGAATTAAATTCAAAGTCATTTGAATTTAATTTAAAAGGTTTGAACAAGGACTAGGATTTAGAAGAGTCCAAAAATGTTGAGAATTTAGGAGGAGCCTCGATAAATGGGAAAAGAAATGTTGGCAAAGTTTGGGGACCAAACTTGAAGTAGAAAGGGAGTGGGGATTTTTCAAGTGTGTTTTGGTTAATTCCAAAAGAATGGAATATTTTTATTTAGCTCCCTAATATTGGAGGATATGTTATAAAGAGAAGTCACCATGTGAGTCCCTCGATTTAAATGGATCAAAAAAAATCCATACGATTTATTTAGTTGAGTTTTTAAAAAATTAATGATATGATGGCATGATGACATGATACAATGCACATGATGCAAGGATGAATGCAACAAATAAAACAAATCACACGACGAAACTCGGAATAGCTGGAAGTCTTCTGGAGCGTCGGTCTCGGGGCGTCACAAGCTTCTCCAATAGAGGGAAGGAGAAACCCTCCATTCAGCAAGGTTCATAGAAATATTCCAAATATCCATCCGGTAGCTATGATAGTTGCCTTCCAGTCCAATGTGCGCAATCGCCGGATCTGTTCTAAGATGAACATACGGTTGCCCAAGACAGTGAAGGATCTGTACACCCTAGTGGATAAGTGTGCTCGGATGGAGGAGGGAAGGAAGTTGCCCGGAGAGGAAGATTGCATCAATGTTGATTCAGACGATGATGATGAATCAACCAGTCAGAAGAAGAGCAAGAAACATAGTAAGAAGCGGAGGGATAAGGCAGTAATGACTACTGAAGGATCAGGCACCCCTGGTACTAGCAAGATCACCAAGGCTGATGTCCCCAGCAAGGAGACTGCCATGTGCGTTGATTGTCAGGAAGCTGCGGCTGCCGAGAAGGCCGGGAAGAGCGATGGGCCGTACTGCAAGATCCATTGGACCAAAGGCCACGACCTTCAAGAATGCTATCAGGTTGAGTAGTTAGTCAAGAGATAGAGAGCAGAATACGAGAAGCGTGATAAGGAGAAGGTTCAGAATATTGCTGGCAGTAAGGGACGAGGCGGTGAAGTGAATCGCCTCGGCAAGCCCTTTCGGAACCAAGGAAAACCCGCCAAGGGTCGAGAGAAGGAAGCCTGTGACGATGAGAGGGATATAGGGGATGAAGAGGAAACCAGTGAGCAAGAGTTTCAGAAGGCCACTGACGCCCTGTGCATTGACGGGGGTGCATCTCTGCACACCTCTCACCGCCAGCTCAAGCAGTGGGCACGAGAAGTCAATGTCGTGGAACCAGCACCAGAGGCCCGGAAGCCGCTCAAATGGTCCCGTACACCCATCATCTTCGATGAAGAGGATCATCCTAGCCGCACCACTGCGGTAGGGTGCCTGCCATTGTTGGTTTCTCCAACAATTCGCAACCTCACGGTCATGCAGATGCTGGTGGACGGTGGGGTTAGGCTGAATCTGATCTCCCCAGCAGTTATCAGCAAGCTTCAGATAGCAGAGGAAGAGCTAGAGGTTACCGACACATTTCAAGGAGTTAATCTCGGCAGGATTCATCCTAAGGGAAAGATCACGTTGTCGGTAACGTTTGAGGGAGAACTGAACTACCAGACTGAGAAGATTGTGTTTGACGTGGTTGGTCTCCCCCTACCGTACAATGGGATTCTTGGATGCCCGGCTCTAGCTAAATTAATGGTGACATCCCACTATGCCTACAACACCCTGAAGATGCCTGGGCCACTCGGAGTTCTCACCATCCCATCATATGAGAAAGATGGCATCATTTGTGTGGACAAGATGTACCAGGACGCAGTCGCAGTAGAGGCAGCGGAAGCAATAGTTCCCGCCAAGGAAAGCAAAGGAAAGAAAAAGGATTGTAGGACCTCCGGCAAAGAGTCCGGGAAGTGTGCCCCCATCGAGTGCACGGCACCCGTTGACGAAGTGCCGTAGTGCTCGATACGTCTCCAATGTATCTATAATTCTTGATTGTTCCATGCTATTATATTGCCCATTTTGGATGTTCATGGGCTTTACTCTACACTTCTATATCATTTTTGGGACTAACCTGCTAACCGGAGGCCCAACCCGAATTGCTGTTTTTTTGCCTATTTCAGTGTTTCAAAGGAAAGGAATATCAAACGGAGTCCAAACGGAATGAAACCTTCGGGAGTGATCTTTTTGGAACAAACGCAATCCAGAGGACTTGGAGTGGAAGTCAAGCAAAAAATGAGGC
>NC_057795.1:445671362-445686701 GCF_018294505.1 Triticum aestivum | reverse complement strand
TAGTCGACGAGGAAGTCGGCCAATGCCTGGGACTTGATGGCGGTGCAAGGTTGGTAGAAGATCGTGTAAGGAGCAAGCACAATGGCCCATTTTTCCACCCGGCCAGATGCATCCCGGCTGCCTATGATCTCGGCGAGCGGGGCAGTACATATGACCGTGATGGGGTGCTCCTGAAAGTAGGGCTTGAGCTTCTTGGCGGCGAAGTACACACGATAGCACATCTTCTGATAGTGTGGGTAGTTCTGCTTCGAGGTGGACAACACTTCACTCAGATAATATACTGGCCTCTGGACTAACTGAGCTCAGCCTTCTTCTAGGTGCTAAACCACGATAATGGTGCTGACCACCCAGCTAGTGGCGGCAATGTAAAGGAGCATGGTCTCTTTCTCAGTCGGTGCCACCAAGATAGGCGGCGTGGACAGCATCTTCTTTAGCTCGTGGAAAGCTTGGTCTGCTTGGCATTCCACTCGAAGTGAGTGGATTTCTTCATGAGTCGTTAGAGGGGGAGAGCCTTCTCTCCGAGCCGGCTGATGAAGCGGTTGAGGGAGGCCAAGCATCCGGTAAACTTTTGGATGTCTCGCAGCTTGGTAGGAATCTCCATTCTCTCTATGGCCTTGATCTTCACCGGGTTGCATTCGATGCCGCGTTCGGAAACCAGGAAGGCTAGGAGCTGGCCGGCTGGCACTCCGAACATGCATTTCTCGGGGTTGAGCTTGATCTGAAATCGGCGCAAGTTTTCAAATGTCTCTCTGAGGTCTTCTAGCAGGGTGCCGCGCTTCTCCGTCTTCATCACAATATCGTCTACATAGACGTGGGCATTTCTGCCGAGCTGCTTGAGGACGCATTTCTGCATGCAACGCTGAAAAGTGGCACCGGCATTTCTCAGGCCAAATGTCATAGTCAGGTAACAGAAAGCTCCGAATGCTGTGATGAAGGCGGTCTTTAGGCGGTCGGCTGGGTCCAATTTTATCTGGTGGTAGCCTGAGTAAGCATCCAAGAAGCTCAACAGCTCGCATCCGGCTATGGAGTCTATCACTTGATCTATCCTTGGCAAAGCGAAAGGATCTTTGGGGCAGGCTTTGTTGAGGTTGGTGTAGTCAATGCACATGCGCCACTGCTTGTTTTTCTTCAACACCAGGACCGGGTTAGCAAGCCACTCTGGGAAGAACACCTCCATAATGAAGCTGGCTGCTAGAAGCCGGGCTATTTCTTCTTTGACTACTCTTCTCTTCTCTTCTGACACGCGGCGCAAGGGCTGCTTGACCAGCTTGGCGTCAGATCGGACATGTAGCTTGTGCTCGGCGAAATCCGTCGGGACACCCGACATGTCTTTGGGAGACCATACGAATATGTCCCGATTCTCATGGAGGAAATCAACGAGCTCGCTTTCCTATTTGCTGTCAAGGCTGATTCCCACGACAGCGTGCCTCTCCGGGTGCTCCGGGTCCAGAGGTATCTTCTTTGTTTCTTTGGCCGGCTGGAAAGAACATTGATCCTCATATTCCTTGGGGTCGGGGGAGAGGGCCGGCTGCTTTCCGGCCATGGCCAAGACTCGGTCCAGCATCTTCTTCTCTTCAGCGATCACGAGGGACTCGACCAGCCAGCTGCTAGCTTCTGCCCACTCAGAGGACTTCTTGTAGTCTCCGGCTATGGTCATGATGCCCTTGGAACTCGGCATCTTCATCTTGAGGTAGGCGTAGTGGGGCACAACCATGAACTTGGCCAGAGCAGGTCGGCTAAGCAGTGTGTGGTAAGGGCTCTCCAGATCCACCACTTCAAACCATATTGCTTCTCGGCGGAAATGATCCTTATCGCCAAAGAGAACATCTATCCTGATCTTGCCGATTGGTGAACAGGACAGGCCGGGTACGATTCCGTGAAACACAGTCTGCCTTGATATTCAGCTTCTCCATGGTGTCACGGTACAATATGTTGATGCTGCTGCCGCCATCTATCAGCACGTGGGAGAATCGGGCAGCCCGCCTTTCTGTCGCAAGGGTGGCGTCCAAAACCAATGCATAGGAGCCGGGAGACGGCATCACCTCAGGGTGATCGGCTCGGCTCCAACTGATGGGCTTCTCCGACCAGTGCATGAACTTGGAGTTATTGGAGGCGACCGTGTTGACTTCTTGGTGTTGTCGGCGCCGGCTACGCCGATCTTCAGGCTAGCTTGTAAAGACGACATAGGCGGCATGCTCGTCGGGGAACTCATCTTGAACAGCTCCGACTGCCAGCCGAGAGGCCAGCTGTTGAGGAGCCGGAGGTGGCTGACCAGCAGGCGGAGGCGACACCAGTCCTTTGCCCTTGGAGATTCGTGTGAGCCAATGGCATTTCCGAGTAGTGTGGTTGGAGGCCTTCGCGCTGCTGTGGAACTTGCAGGGGGCATCAAGGGCTTGCTCATAGGAGAAAGCCAGCCTGCCGCCCTTCTGCTTCTTAGGCGCAGGCTGCCCTTCGGGTTGTTCGTCTTCGACTGTGGCCACCTGCCGACTGGTGGAAGTCAGCATAGGGGCCTTACGCTTGTTGTCGTTCTGGTACAGGCATCGGCTGGAGTCTCCAGCTGGCGTCTTGGGAGCCGGGGCGAGTACCTTCCCGGAGGCGTTGTGACACTCCAAAATTTTTACTTTTGGTTTTCAAAAAAAAAACTTTGTGGTTTTTGAAAAGAGGCCATTTAAATTTTTTTCAGAAAACCTTCCTCTTAAAAAAAAACTTTCTTTCCTTTGGCAAGGTCTTTATTCTTGCTTCAAACTTTGGTGTTTGACCTTTTGAAACTTCTTCTCTGTTGGTTCTCTCTCAAAATTATTTTGGGAATTTAATCTTTTTCTTTTAAAAAGAAACTCCATGAAATTTGGGATTTTCATATCTTGGAACCACCATGACTTGGCATTTTGCCCATGTGGTAAAACCCCTCCAAAACCTCCCCTACACCTTGTGATCAACCTAAGTTCTCTGTCCCAACTAATCCAAACAAGTTTTGGATTTTTCTCTAATTATTTTTCCCCTCAATTCAATTCTGAAAATTATTTGGAGCCTGAGAGATTTTCAAAGCAAGTGCCCTATTGCTTTTGAGTTTTGACCTCAAACCAATTCTCCTGGATTGTCCTTAGCATCCATAACCCAGAACCATCTTGATCCACTCCTCCTCTTTTCAAAATTTTTAAAATTTAGTCTCTGCAAGTTTGGACCAGATTTGCCAAATTTGGTGAAATTCATATCTACACTCCTCCAAAAATTCCACCAAAATTCAGGCAGCCTATTTGAGCAATGAGAAGCCACTCCACCAAAAATCAGCTCAAGGAAAAATCCCTACATGCCTGGATCATTCTGTCGAACACCTAGCATGCACTGTTTTCCTTACACATTCAGTTAGATTCAGTTTTCAGTTTCGACAGTTTCAGTCACGCGGCCACAGTGCACTTGGCACGTTGCTCGCGGCCTCGCTTGCTTGTCCGAAGCTTCACACGTGCACTTGGCGCGACCCTGGCGTCGGTGGCGCCCTGGCCCGCCTGCGCCGGCGTGTCTTGCGGCGGCCGGCTCCCCGTAACGGCCGACAGGGAGGAGAACGGCGGCGCAACGCCGTTCGGCGCCGCCCAAATCCTCTGGTAGCTCCGCATGGCCGTCTCCGTGCCAGCGCACGCTTGCGGCACCGTCGCCGTGGCGCAGCGCGCTCTCTGCCGCCGACGGGCCCGCGCCGCCCCGTTCCGTCGAGCTCGACCCAAACACCCAAACCCCGGCCAGTTTAGCACTAAAACGGAACCATTGAACCTCCGTGATGACGCTCGACTCCCTAACCACCCCGACCGAGCACTGCACCACCGTAATCGCTCGCCGGAAATCTCCGTTCACGGCAACCGCCTCGGGCCACCTATAAAAAGGGGCCCCGAGCTCACCCTCGTGCACGCAGCATCACCACTCCTCACCAAAGCCCCGCCAGGCTACTAGGGGGACCTCGAGGAGGTCTCCTTCCCCAGCTCCGGCCGCCCCGATCCGCCTCGGCCTCCAGCTCGATTCACTTTGGTGAGGCCACCTCCGGCGCCCAAACCTCGTCCGTAGCCCTCTCTTGCACCCAGTAGTCTAACCCCCACCTCAATTTAATCTTTGCAGCCCTCTCCGACGAGCTCCATCCACGCCCGAACCACCATCCGCCGGAGTTGAGACCGCCATCGACGTGGTGCTCACCGGCGACCAACACCACCACCCACCGTTGCGGAAGGACACGGTGAGCACATTGGTAACCTCTGATCCCCATGCCTCGCCGTGGATCGCCGCCGGCGACCACAACAGCTCTCGGGCGCCGACGAGCCTCGTCCCTCCCATTTGAAATTTAAACATGACAAGTGGGACCCGCTGTCAGCCTCTTTGTCCTTTCTAAACGAAGCGTTATCTGAAAACACCTTCGGGCAGAATGCGTTTTCTCTTCGGGCTGGTGTAGTCGCTACCGAAGCGTTTTCTGTTTTCATAAACTAGCCCCTGGAAATCTTCTGTTTCATTACAGATAAGTCCCTGGACAAAAACCCTTATAACTTTTAATCAGAAAAGTATTTTTGATTGATTCTTTTTCTTTTCTCTTTAAAATTTTGTCTAGTTTTTTATCAGATTTATTTGAAAAATATTTGGTTTACCTTCTGTGCTCTCCTTGGTATTTACATTAGCGCATATATTTTCTTTAAACCGTAGATACCGAAGGAGGTGACGGAGCCGCGAACTTCACCGAGCTAGGCTCCGACTACTCTGAACCAGGCAAGCATGTTTGAACTTTTGATATGATGAGTGTCTTGGCATGTTTTGCATTTAGTTAGTTTCATGGCATGTTGGTGAGCATACCGATGAACGTTATTTCATGTGATAATAAGGTGAGTGAGTTCAATGATCCATACGTGGATGTATGTGAATATGAATGGCCATGTGTTGGCATGAGGATGGGTACGACGGCAGTGTTGTAGCATGCCAGTCTTACGCCAGACTATGTGACTTCAGTGTCAAACCATATCGGTCCAGTACCTATCATTTCCTTTCTTGTACTACCACATGTTTTCCGCAAGGAATATGGTTTAGTAAGTTGCAAACCGCTTTCATGGTACACACCAAAGAGGAGAGGCCGTGATGATGGTTCCATGGTCCTGGATTAAAGCCAGTCATCCGGTCAGGGGGCATGGGTGTTTCCGGTTGGGACCGAGAGGGGGGCACCCCTTAGAGCGCGCGTATATAAATTTGATCCCATGCTATTCGAGATTGTGATCTCCCCGTCTCAAAAGTTTTTCTTGGACGATGACTAGGGTGATTCCTAGCATCGAGAGGTAGGATGGGTGTGTACCGGTTAGCTGTGTTTTCTTCCGAAATACCATAAACGGAACTAGTCCTTCGTGACTACGGTAATCCGTTGGCTGTGGGAAAAATTTTGTACAAACTCTGCAGAGTCATATATTCCTCCAAATCATCTCTTCCATGTCAAGTTTCGTTCCATCTTATCCTAATCAATTGTCAGCTTTGATGACAGAGACTCTGGTGAATCACATGAGTGCTAAGTCCGGTTGAATGATTATCCCCGTGGATGGACTAACCCGTTTATTCTCATGGATTGAATGTTTATTATGAGTATTATTTACTGGTGAATTTAAAGCCCATTCTGCGATGTCGCTCACACGTCCGACTGTGGCATTTCTTTTAAAAGCCCTTTCTGCGATGTCGCTCAGACGTCCGACTGCGGCATTTCTTTTAAAGCCCTTTCTGCGATGTCGCTCAGACGTCCGACTGCGGCATTTCTTTTAAAGCCCTTTCTGCGATGTCGCTCAGACGTCCGACTGCGGCATTTCTTTTAAAGCCCTTTCTGCGATGTCGCTCAGACATCCGACTGCGGCATTTCTTTTAAAGCCCTTTCTGCGATGTCGCTCAGACGTCCGACTGTGGCATTTCTTTTAAAGCCCTTTCTGCGATGTCGTTCAGACGTCCGACTGTGGCATTTCTTTTAAAGCCCTTTATGTGGCGTCGCTCAGACGCCCGACTGTGGTATTTCTTTTAAAGCCCTTTATGTGGTGTCGCTAAGATGCCCGATTGTGGCATCATTTTCCTTATTTTTATTTGTTCACCTTTCGAGGCGTCGTTTCAGACACCCGATCGGTCTTTATTTATGCTCTGTGGGATTTCAGGCGGACTACCGCCGTTTCCCTTTTTAATTACCCCGTTATGCCAATTTTATTTATTGTGCATTAAGGAATTAATCAATGTTGCATCCATGCACGCATTTGTTATATCTTACGTCCGAACTGTCTTGTGAGTACTTTCAAAGTACTCACTGGCTTGTTGATTTGGCCAGATGCTGACGAAGGCGATCTCATGGATGAAGAGTTCGATAGCGAGTCCGACACTTAGAGGAGTCCCAGTCAGTCTCGTGCGACCCTGGACTTGGTCACTGTTTTATATCCGCTTCCGCTACCAAATAAATTTATCGAGCCTCACCTCGACGTTCGATGAAATGATATGCTTAGAGTCTTGTATTTCCCTTCCCGCTGTGCCTTTCCACCACCAACCTATCCATGAGTCAGTAGTATGTATCCACACCACTGTGTCCTGTCCGCCATTATGTATGATTATTGGCGTGCTTGTAATAATTTGGTTGAGCGACCGCAGTTCAACCCTGTAATATATTTCATGCTACTGGCTTATTGTATCAAGAAATTGTCTACCAGTGAGGAGGATTTCTCTCATAATGGACTCAAAAGACTGGTTTGTCAATAAATATTTTTATTGGAAAACCGGTCGTGACAAGCTTGGTACCAGAGCCAGGCTGACTGTAGGAAGCCACTAGGTGCGATCGCTAATTGGTTATTAGCCTGATAGAGCTAATTTATATTTTTGCAATGGTAGTCATTTTCTGTCAGTCAGCATAAATTTATGATCTGACCCTGCAGAATTTTGCCTACTTTTGTAGATGGCCGACATCAGCTGCGAGTCTCAGACCTTCGCCAACGTGCCCGATGGGTTCGTCAAGCTTCTTTCTTCCATCGTCCAGGTCGCGATGGGGCCATCCGTGCACCCAGTCTTCACACTCTACCAGCACCGAGTCAACGACAGTCTGACCATGCACCAGGCCGCGGTGCAGTTCAGGGGAGGGCGTGGTGAGTTACGCCGCTTCCGGTTCGTGGGAAGAGCCATGCCTACGGAGAGGCATGCTATGCAGATGGCAGCCCGCGAGGCGATAGCTCGTCTCAGGGATGTCCTTCCCGTGATGAAGACTCGTCGTTACCGTTATCTTCCGTGCCATGTGTCTTACACCTGTCACTACGCATACTCCTGCCCCAGAGGAGAACGAGACGAGGCTTTTGAGATGCTCATTGAGTATCTCCGGGCCCTGGAGGCAGCTTTCGACAACCTGGTGGACGACTTCGTAGCTACCCGCATGGACTCAGTCCATGGCTGTGCTGCCAACAGGAGGGAGCTCCTACCCATCGCTCCGCCACCGACTTTTGTCTCGTCATCAGCATCTTTTACGCCTACTCGTCGCCTGCCTTCTACCGAAGAATTCAACCAAGTTATTGCGCCCACTCCTGTACGTGTTGCTCCGCCCCTGGCAACCGCTCCGCCCGCTCTGCGCAGCACTACACGTATGGAGCCCATTAGCGAGGAGGAAGTCGAGTCCCCAACCTCGCTACGCCTCGCCCTCGGCAGGGCAAGGGAGATCATCAACATCTCTGCCTAAGTACGCTTAGCTGCCGTGTATTGTACCACTTTGTAAGATATGTGCATAGGCTGTGAGAAGTAGCCTGTTTGCGCATCATGTAGGATCTGGAGAAGTGCACTAGCCTTAATAACATGTCAGGATTATGTACGCATATCCTGAGTGATGTACTGTATAATTACCGCCCGCGTGTAAGATATGTAATGAGCAGTCCTTCTCCGTGCGCAAGTCGATTTGTTTTTCTTAAGTAAGCTTGGGTATTTAATAATATCTGCCAGCTTTATGCATTTATGGTTTTATTTTCGCGACTCTTTCCGCTTTTCTTAAGAGTTTTACAAAAATACTTTTCCCAGAGTGAAAAATGTCTCGTCCTTGGACACGTTCCATGCCAACTCCACCAGAGGAAATTCATGATACTCAACCCAACAATGAGTTCACTCAGGGACAGTCAAGCCAACAAGGCAGTGAATCGGCACTATCACAAATATGCCGCCTTTATGAACAGAGTCAGCAACAACATCGCGAGATGATGAACCAAGTCATCAACATGGGGAATCATCATGGACAGTATCAGCAACATTCCAAGTTATCTGAGCTACAGAAGACACGTCCTCAAACATTTTCTCACACTGACAAACCTCTTGAAGCCGAGGACTGGCTTCGAGATATGGAGAGGAAATTAATTATTGCAAAGTGTTCAGATCTCGAGAAAGTACTATATGCTCCACACTACCTCACAGGAGCAGCCGCATCGTGGTGGGAGAATTTTCTGCACATGCATCCCAACGAAAATGACATAACCTGGGATGATTTCAAGGAAGGTTTCCGTGGTGCACATATTCCTAAGAGTATTATGAAAATCAAGAAGAGAGAATTTGATGACCTCAAACAAAGGAACATGACAGTGTCAGATTACAACAGTCAATTTACCCTATTATCCCGCTACGCCAATGAGGAGCGTATGACTGAAATCAAGAAGATGGAGAAATTCCTTGACGGTCTGGCGCCCGCACTTAAATGCCAACTGGTCGTGCACACTTTTCCTGATTTTAAAACGCAGGTGGACAAGGCCATTACTCTGGAAAATGAGAGACGCAGTCTGGAAGATATCCGCAAGCGAAAAAGGGACCAGACTAATCACACTCGCAATCACCGAAGCAAGATAGATTTTAAAAAGGGTGGGACACCCAAATTCTCATCCAATGTCTCACGCCCAATCAAGAATTTTCATGCAAGGGACAAGGAATTCACCTATCGCCCCGGCGTTACTTGTTATGCTTGTGGAGAAGAAGGGCACTATGCCAAACAGTGCCCCAAGCCAAGGAATTCAACCCCAAAGCCGAACAACGGCGGCAATAATTCAGCGCCCAAACGAAACAATTTCAATCCCAACAATAACCACAGGAAGGGTCATCTGAACCACGTAACCAAAGAGGAGGCACAAAATGCTTCGGATATCGTACTCGGTACGTTTCCTGTCAACACAATACCTGCAATGGTTTTGTTTGATTCTGGAGCTTCTCACTCTTTCATCTCGAAAAGTTTTGCTTTGCAAAATAATTTTTCGATGCTTCCTTTGGAGAAATCCATAATAATCAAGTCCCCCGGGATTCAGCAAGTTTCTCAGAATTACTGTCAGAATGTGGTCATTGAGTTTCAAGGATTGGAGTTTTACGCAAATCTTATTGTATTGGAAAATAAAGGACTGGATGTCATCCTAGGGATGGATTGGCTAACCACCAATAAAGGTTTTATCGACTGTTTCAACAGGACCGTGATTCTCACACACCACCAAGGGAAGACAATAAGAGTATCAGCCAAGGAAGGAAAAAGACCCCGGCAACCGAGATTAAATAAGGTGGACATTTCTGAGCTAAACAAGGTTCCAGTAGTGTGTGAATTTCCAGATGTATTCCCTGAAGAGCTGCCAGGAATGCCACCAGATCGAGAAATAGAATTCCGCATTGAGCTAGCACCAGGAACCACCCCCATATACAAGAAACCATACAGAATGGCACCATCTGAGTTGATCGAATTGAAGAAGCAAATAAAGGAATTACTGGATAAAGGATACATTCGGGCTAGCTCCTCACCTTGGGGATCACCAATTTTATTTGCCAAGAAGAAGGATGGAACACTGAGATTGTGTATCGACTATCGAGCACTTAACATGGTCACAGTCAAAAACAAATACCCGATGCCAAGGATAAACGATTTGTTTGATCAACTTGCTCAGGCCAAGGTATTCTCAAAAATTGACTTAAGGTCAGGATACCATCAATTGAAGGTACGAACGGAAGATATCCCCAAAACAGCCTTCACCTCCAGATATGGACTGTACGAGTTCACAGTGATGCCATTTGGATTAACTAACGCCCCGGCATATTTTGTTCACCTCATGAACAAAGTATTTATGAAGTTTATGGACAAATTTGTCGTAGTATTCATCGACGATATTCTGGTATACTCCAAAACACCAGAAGAGCACGCAGAACATCTCAGGATTGTACTAGGAGAGCTAAGGAAACACCAATTGTATGCCAAGTTCAGCAAGTGCGAATTTTGGCTAAGACAAGTAGGTTTTCTAGGCCACGTGCTGACTCAAGACGGTATAGCAGTGGACCCAGAGAAAGTCAAGGCCGTACTTGACTGGAAGTCACCAGCCAGCGTAACAGACATAGAAAGTTTCTTGGGAATGGCAGGATATTACCGCAGATTTATTGAAGGATTTTCCATCATATCCAAGCCTATGACACAGTTACTCAAGAAAGATAAGAAGTTTGAATGGACAGAAGCCTGCGAGAAAAGTTTCCAAGAGCTAAAGCGGAAACTAACAACAGCACCAGTATTAATTGTACCCGATATACACAAGAATTTTGAAGTATTTTGTGACACATCCAGAAAGGGTCTCGGATGCGTGTTGATGCAAGAAGGCAAGGTTGTCGCCTACACTTCAAGGCAACTTCGCAAACACGAGGAAAATTATCCCACTCATGATTTAGAAATGGCAGCAGTTATTCATGCACTCAAGGAATGGAGGCATTTCCTACTTGGGAATCGATGTGAGATATATACGGATCACAAAAGCGTCAAATACATTTTTACGCAGCCAGAACTAAATTTACGGCATCGCCGCTGGTTGGAATTGGTAAAGGATTATGATGTTGGTATCCATTACCATCCAGGGAAAGCAAACGTAGTGGCCGATGCCCTGAGTCGGAACCCCAGCGCCGACGGGAACTATCTGCACAGCTTGAGGCCCGAATTCCATCAAGAATTTGTCAAGCTCAACTTGATAATGGTAGCAGAAGGCACCATATCAAACTTGGAAATACAACCACACCTTGTGGAGAAAATTAAAGAGGCTCAGTCCGGTCACCCCAGCATTGAAGGAATTAAAAGGAAGTTGAGTATGGGCAAGGCCTCGGAATTCGTCATAGACAATGAAGGAATATTATGGTACGGAGAAAGGCTATGCGTGCCAAACATAGAAGACCTTAAACAGCAAGTTTTAACTGAAGCACACACCACTCCATATTCGATCCACCCTGGAGGAACCAAAATGTATAAGGATATTCAGGAAAGATTTTGGTGGCACGGTATGAAGAGGGACATAGCCGCTTTCATTGCATGTTGCGACTCATGTCAACGCATAAAAGCTGAACATCAGAGACCAGCCGGACTACTGCAACCTAACAAAATACCTGAGTGGAAATGGGATGAAATAGGGATGGATTTTATTGTCGGATTACCTCGGTCACGACACGGGAATGATGCCATATGGGTCATCACTGACAGGTTGACCAAAGTAGCACACTTTATTCCAGTGAAGACAACCTACACCACTCAGAGGCTTGCCAGGATTTATCTTTCCCGCATAGTCTGTCTGCACGGTGTCCCGAAGACTATAATTTCCGACAGAGGCACTCAGTTCGTCTCAAGATTTTGGGAGCAATTACAACAGGCTCTGGGAACCCAACTAGCCTTCAGTACCGCATACCATCCACAGACTGATGGACAAATAGAACGCGTAAACCAGGTTTTAGAAGACATGCTGAGAGCATGTGTCCTCACCTATGGAACCAGTTGGGAGGACAGCCTGCCATATGCCGAGTTCGCCTACAACAACAGTTACCAGGCCAGCCTGCAAATGGCTCCTTTCGAAGCCCTATACGGAAGGAGATGTCGTACCCCGTTAAATGGGTCAGAGACCGGAGACAGCCGCATCTTCGGACCAGATATGCTCAGAGAAGCCGAGGAAAAAGTCAAGCTAATCAGGGACCGACTTAAGACCGCTCAAAGTCGACAGAAAAGTTATTATGATCAGAAACACCGTAGGGTAAGCTTCGAACCCGGTGAATTCGTATACTTGAGAGTATCCCCGATGAGAGGATTGCAACGGTTTAAGATTAAAGGAAAATTAGCACCAAGATTCGTTGGACCATTTTGCATAGTGGCACGAAGAGGCACTGTAGCCTACCAGCTAGACTTACCCGAAGACTTGTCCGACATTCACGACGTGTTCCACGTCTCTCAATTAAGGAAGTGCGTAAGCAACCCAGAGAAACAAGTATCCCATGAGAACATTGACGTACAGCCAGACCTCACTTATCGAGAATGTCCCATAAGAATATTAGAGGAGTCTGAAAGGAGGACCCGACAGAAGACCATCAAGTTTTTCAAAGTCCAGTGGAGCAATCACACCGACAGTGAAGCAACTTGGGAAAGCGAGGATTTTCTTCGGACAGAGCATCCACACTTATTTAAGGATCAGCTGAAATCTCGGGGACGAGATTTTTCCTAAGGGGGTAGGTGTTGTGACACTCCAAAATTTTTACTTTTGGTTTTCAAAAAAGAAACTTTGTGGTTTTTGAAAAGAGGCCATTTAATTTTTTTTTTTCAGAAAACCTTCCTCTTAAAAAAAAAACTTTCTTTCCTTTGGCAAGGTCTTTATTCTTGCTTCAAACTTTGGTGTTTGACCTTTTGAAACTTCTTCTCTGTTGGTTCTCTCTCAAAATTATTTTGGGAATTTAATCTTTTTCTTTTAAAAAGAAACTCCATGAAATTTGGGATTTTCATATCTTGGAACCACCATGACTTGGTATTTTTGCCCATGTGGTAAAACCCCTCCAAAACCTCCCCTACACCTTGTGATCAACCTAAGTTCTCTGTCCCAACTAATCCAAACAAGTTTTGGATTTTTCTCTAATTATTTTTCCCCTCAATTCAATTCTGAAAATTATTTGGAGCCTGAGAGATTTTCAAAGCAAGTGCCCTATTGCTTTTGAGTTTTGACCTCAAACCAATTCTCCTGGATTGTCCTTAGCATCCATAACCCAGAACCATCTTGATCCACTCCTCCTCTTTTCAAAATTTTTAAAATTTAGTCTCTGCAAGTTTGGACCAGATTTGCCAAATTTGGTGAAATTCATATCTACACTCCAAAAATTCCACCAAAATTCAGGCAGCCTATTTGAGCAATGAGAAGCCACTCCACCAAAAATCAGCTCAAGGAAAAATCCCTACATGCCTGGATCATTCTGTCGAACACCTAGCATGCACTGTTTTCCTTACACATTCAGTTAGATTCAGTTTTCAGTTTCGACAGTTTCAGTCACGCGGCCACAGTGCACTTGGCACGTTGCTCGCGGCCTCGCTTGCTTGTCCGAAGCTTCACACGTGCACTTGGCGCGACCCTGGCGTCGGTGGCGCCCTGGCCCGCCTGCGCCGGCGTGTCTTGCGGCGGCCGGCTCCCCGTAATGGCCGACAGGGAGGAGAACGGCGGCGCAACGCCGTTCGGTGCCGCCCAAATCCTCTGGTAGCTCCGTGTGGCCGTCTCCGTGCCAGCGCACGCATGCGGCACCGTCTCCGTGGCGCAGCGCGCACGGAGCGCGCTCTCTGCCGCCGACGGGCCCGCGCCGCCCCGTTCCGTCGAGCTCGACCCAAACACCCAAACCCCGGCCAGTTTAGCACTAAAACGGAACCATTGAACCTCCGTGATGACGCTCGACTCCCTAACCACCCCGACCGAGCACTGCACCACCGTAATCGCCCGCCGGAAATCTCCGTTCACGGCAACCGCCTCAGGCCACCTATAAAAAGGGGCCCCGAGCTCACCCTCGTACACGCAGCATCACCACTCCTCACCAAAGCCTCGCCAGGCCACTAGGGGGACCTCAAGGAGGTCTCCTTCCCCAGCTCCGGCCGCCCCGATCCGCCTCGGCCTCCAGCTCGATTCACTTCGGTGAGGCCACCTCCGGCGCCCAAACCTCGTCCGTAGCCCTCTCTTGCACCCAGTAGTCTAACCCCCACCTCAATTTAATCTTTGCAGCCCTCTCCGACGAGCTCCATCCACGCCCGAACCACCGTCCGCCGGAGTTGAGACCGCCGTCGACGTGGTGCTCACCGGCGACCAACACCACCACCCACCGTTGTGGAAGGACACGGTGAGCACATTGGTAACCTCTGATCCCCATGCCTCGCCGTGGATCGCCGCCGGCGACCACAGCAGCTCTCGAGCGCCGACGAGCCTCGTCCCTCCCATTTGAAATTTAAACATGACAAGTGGGACCCGCTGTCAGCCTCTCTGTCCTTTCTAAACGAAGCGTTATCTGAAAACGCCTTCGGGCAGAATGCGTTTTCTCTTCGGGCTGGCGTAGTCGCTACCGAAGCGTTTTCTGTTTTTATAAACTAGCCCCTGGAAATCTTCTGTTTCATTACAGATAAGTCCCTGGACAAAAACCCTTATAACTTTTAATCAGAAAAGTATTTTTGATTGATTCTTTTTCTGTTCTCTTTAAAATTTTGTCTAGTTTTTTATCAGATTTATTTGAAAAATATTTGGTTTACCTTCTATGCTCTCCTTGGTATTTACGTTAGCGCATATATTTTCTTTAAACCGTAGATACCGAAGGAGGTGACGGAGCCGCGAACTTCACCGAGCTAGGCTCCGACTACTCTGAACCAGGCAAGCATGTTTGAACTTTTGATATGATGAGTGTCTTGGCATGTTTTGCATTTAGTTAGTTTCATGGCATGTTGGTGAGCATACCGATGAACGTTATTTCATGTGATAATAAGGTGAGTGAGTTCAATGATCCATACGTGGATGTATGTGAATATGAATGGCCATGTGTTGGCATGAGGATGGGTACGACGGCAGTGTTGTAGCATGCTAGTCTTACGCCAGACTATGTGACTTCAGTGTCAAACCATATCGGTCCAGTACCTATCATTTCCTTTCTTGTACTACCACATGTTTTCCGCAAGGAATATGGTTTAGTAAGTTGCAAACCGCTTTCATGGTACACACCAAAGAGGAGAGGCCGTGATGATGGTTCCATGGCCCTGGATTAAAGCCAGTCATCCGGTCAGGGGGCATGGGTGTTTCCGGTTGGGACCGAGAGGGGGGCACCCCTTAGAGCGCGCGTATATAAATTTGATCCCATGCTATTCGAGATTGTGATCTCCCCGTCTCAAAAGTTTTTCTTGGACGATGACTAGGGTGATTCCTAGCATCGAGAGGTAGGATGGGTGTGTACCGGTTAGCTGTGTTTTCTTCCGAAATACCATAAACGGAACTAGTCCTTCGTGACTACGGTAATCCGTTGGCTGTGGGAAAAATTTTGTACAAACTCTGCAGAGTCATATATTCCTCCAAATCATCT
>NC_057795.1:445644582-445670910 GCF_018294505.1 Triticum aestivum | reverse complement strand
TGTCGCTCAGACGTCCGACTGCGGCATTTCTTTTAAAGCCCTTTCTGCGATGTCGCTCAGACGTCCGACTACGGCATTTCTTTTAAAGCCCTTTCTGCGATGTCGCTCAGACGTCCGACTGTGGCATTTCTTTTAAAGCCCTTTCTGCGATGTCGTTCAGACGTCTGACTGTGGCATTTCTTTTAAAGCCCTTTATGTGGCGTCGCTCAGACGCCCGACTGTGGTATTTCTTTTAAAGCCCTTTATGTGGTGTCGCTAAGATGCCCGATTGTGGCATCATTTTCCTTATTTTTATTTGTTCACCTTTCGAGGCGTCGTTTCAGACACCCGATCGGTCTTTATTTATGCTCTGTGGGATTTCAGGCGGACTACCGCCGTTTCCCTTTTTAATTACCCCGTTATGCCAATTTTATTTATTGTGCATTAAGGAATTAATCAATGTTGCATCCATGCACGCATTTGTTATATCTTACGTCCGAACTGTCTTGCGAGTACTTTCAAAGTACTCACTGGCTTGTTGATTTGGCCAGATGCTGACGAAGGCGATCTCATGGATGAAGAGTTCGATAGCGAGTCCGACACTTAGAGGAGTCCCAGTCAGTCTCGTGCGACCCTGGACTTGGTCACTGTTTTATATCCGCTTCTGCTACCAAATAAATTTATCGAGCCTCACCTCGTTGTTCGATGAAATGATATGCTTAGAGTCTTGTATTTCCCTTCCCGCTGTGCCTTTCCACCACCAACCTATCCATGAGTCAGTAGTATGTCTCCACACCACTGTGTCCTGTCCGCCATTATGTATGATTATTGGCGTGCTTGTAATAATTTGGTTGAGCGACCGCAGTTCAACCCTGTAATATATTTCATGCTACTGGCTTATTGTATCAAGAAATTGTCTACCAGTGAGGAGGATTTCTCTCATACTGGACTCAAAAGACTGGTTTGTCAATAAATATTTTTATTGGAAAACCGGTCGTGACAGGCGTCTACTCGGAGCTCGGTTTTCATGGAAGAGTCGGCCGTGGCGTACTTGTCTGCTATGACCAGCAGCTCATCAAGGGTAGTTGGCTCATCACAGAGGAGTCGGTGCTTGAGGAGGGTGCCTTCTCGGTACCCGGCGGTGAAGTACTCTATGGCTTGAACCTCATGCACCCCCTCGCAGGAGTTGCGGAGCTCAGCCCAACGCATGAGATAGTCGCGGTTGATTCATTGGGCCCTTGTACACACAAGGAGAGCTGTCGGGGATTGGGAGCCCGTTTGTAGGTGCTGGTGAAGTTGCATATGAAGGCTTCAGTGAAGTCTAGCCAGCTGTTGATGTTGTAAGGCTTGAGGCCATTGAGCTAGGTGGGCGCCGTGCCTTGAAGCATGTGAGGAACATATTTCACGGCAACACGCCTGTTGCTGTTTGCTATGCGAACTGCGGTGGAGTAGTCGATCAAGAAATCTTCCGGCTTCACGGAGCCGTTCTACTTGGGCGTGTCTCTTGGGAGCGAGAACCCTTTGGGGAAGGGATCGTCGCGGATGCGGGGGCCGAAGCAAGGCGGGCCGACATCGTCTTCTTCTTCTAATGCTAGAGATCGAGCTAGGCGGTCGATCCAATGGCGGGCATCATTTTCGCCGACTCCTTCGCGGCGACCTAGTCGGCCGCTGAAAGTCGGATGCATGACAGGCGGCGGGGTGGGGTATCTCTCCCTGTGAGGCGGAGGAGGAGGCGGATCGCCCCATCGCTCCACAGCTCGAGAGCGGCCTTCTGCGTCGTGCTCGATGGTGATTCGAGTCCGACTGCGACTGGCAGCCTTCTCCTTTTCTTGCCTTGTGCGGGCTCCGCCCGCAGTCGGCGTTCGTGACGTTGCGTCGTGCTCTCGGTGTGGGGGAGGGATTTCGACACGGACGCCGGCTTCGTGCCGCTTTGCGGCCGCGTCGATCAACTACTGGATGCGTCTGGTCATGTAGGGGAGCTCGTCGTCCCCCAGTCCATTCAGCTCGTCTACGACTGACTGGGCGGCGCGTAAGTTCTTGAGAGGCGTGGCGTAGACTGGGCGTTCTGCTCCCAGCATGTCGGCGATGGCTGCACCGCGCTTCTGGACGACGCCGGCCCGGCTCGGCCCATCGGGAGGTGGCGTGCCGAAGGCGGCGCAGTCTACTTCGCGCTGGTGAGCCTTAGTGAGGCGTCTCATGGTGGCTATCTTCTGGCCCTCCGCAATGAGGGCAAGGCGACGTGCCTCCAGCACCTCGCCGTCGGCGTCGGCCGGGATGGGAGCGGACAAGTCATGTAGCGCCGCTTGCAGGGCGTCATGGGCGTTCTCGCTAGAGGTGACCCCGTGGCTGATGACTAGCACCTCGGTGACGGTGCTGCCGCCGCTGTCGGCTCGAGGGAGAGGGTCGTCGAAGACCACATGCGTCAAGCGATGCCGTGTCGGAGTCGACAAGCATCGGGTCGATGGAGCCAACCGACTCCAAATCCACAGTAGGCTCGCTGGAGACGTAGAGTTGGTCGAGGAGGCTGACGAGGCGGCTCTCGGGGCAGCTGGTGCACGCGTCGGACGCGGGCTGGAGATGCGAGCCTCGCCAAGAAGATCGCCGAGGAAGCTCGCCGCACAGGCATCGTCGACGCCTTGCAGCGCGTCGGGGCAAGCGCCATCGGGCGTGCCAGGCTAGCTACGCTCGTGGGGGAGGAAAAGGGTTCCTGTCTAGAACAGGTCTCCGGACAACGGTGCACCTAGCCCCATGGTGGGCGCCAAATGTCGGGTGGTAGGTGCGACATATGCCAACGGGTGGCTTATAATTGTGGGAGCCAATAAGACATCGCCGGTGCCTGGAAACGGGATAAGGTGAAGACATGCACGCCGGCGAATCTTACCCAGGTTCGGGGCTCTCCGTGGAGATAACACCCCTAGTCCTGCTCTGCGGGGTCTCCGCCTGATCACTAGATCAACAAGTGGATACAAGAGGCTCCTTGAGCTGTTTGGTGAGAGGAGGAACAAAGGGCAAGGCTAGCTCTCTTCTCCTCTCAAAGTTGTGTCTAAAGCTATCAGAGTCCCACCCTTTCCATGGGTGCCCTGGGGGTTTATATAGGCCTACCCCCCCAAGGGGTACAATGGTAATCCGGCTTGGCGCGGGTCCAGCCGTCAGTGCCTACGCTCGCCGGCTTCTCCACCGACTACCTGGGCCCACCGACTGGTGGGTCCTGCTGGCTGCCGGCCTCCTGGTCGACAGGTAGGCCCCACCGCTTGGTCTTGTTGGGGGTGGGTTACTATTGCCTCACTCTTGATGACGAGGGATTTGTCGAGGTAAGCGTGGCTACAGTGCCGCCGCCTGGCGGGCTCTCACTATAGCCTTACCTCGTCTTGTCTCCTTAATGGTGCACATACTTTGAGGGAGGGAGCGAGCCGGCTGGGGAGAGCCGGCTTCGTCCCTGGCCGACTAGGGGAAGCGTGGCCGCCTTTGGGTGTCTCTCTGACCAAAGGGGCCCGCCACCTGCGGGCCATATTGACAGCCTGTCGTGGGTGACGTCATGGTCAGCATGGCAACAGTGCCACGCCGGGCGGGTCATGGCTGCCCCGTACGGCATACTGTAGCCATGCGTTCTCCGGGATTCGGGTGTGGCAGGCTTCACTATTGCCACGCCCCGTCCCGTCTCCGTTATGTGGGTGTAGACTTTGAGGGCACGATCTTGGCCGCATGTCGGGGGCCGGCTTCTTGGAGTCGGTCATGTCGTGGCCGGCTTCTTGGAGTCGTCCCTCCCACGGTTTCCTTTATGGTGATTCTAAGGCCGGGCCGCCTTCCGTCAGTCGGCTTGTGGGGTAGACGGCCGGGGGAAGGCGGCCCTATGGTCTTGGGTGCTTGAAGGCTTGATCGGCCCACTATTTTTTGAAGAGCTAGGGGGAGCCGGCTAGGCTACCCGTGGTCATTTACTCCGATAGGTAAACACCAAATTCAGGGGCTCTAGACTCGGTTAACGGAAAAAGCCATTTAAAGGCAAGAGAGATGGTCCGTCCAGCCTAAATAAAATTCTAGACATGTCCTGTCAGATTCATGGCACCCCCGAGAAACCTGCGAATCACACCAACAGAGAATGCTAGGTCTTCTAGCAGGCCGGCAAGCTAAACGCCGAACACAAAGGGAAGGAGCCGCTAAGTGAAGATGAGGACGAACCTCGCCAGCTGAACACTGGGGGACAGAAAAAATTTCCACCGGAGGTCAAAACAGTGAACATGATTTATGCCACCCACATCCCAAAGAGTAAGCGCAAACCCGTACTCTGAGACATATATGCTATAGAGCCCGTCTCCCCCAAATTCAACCCATGGTCGGCCTGCCTGATCACTTTCGATCGCAGGGATCATGTGACTAGTATCCGTCATGGGTGTTCGGCTACCTTCGTGCTCGACCCAATAATCGACGGATACCATCTCACCCGACTCCTCATGGACGGCGGTAGTAGTCTTAATCTGATATATCAGGACACTGTCCGCAAGATGCGGATAGACCCGTCAAGAATCAACCAAAGCAGTACTACTTTTAAAGGAGTAATACCAGGCATAGAGGCCCGTTGCACGGGCTCTTTAACATTGGAGGTTGTATTTGGTTCTCCTGACAACTTTCGAAGTGAAGAACTAATCTTCGACATTGCTCCATTCCGAAGAGGCTATCATGCACTACTCGGAAGAACGGCCTTCGCTCGTTTCAATGCAGTCCTACATTACGCTTATCTCAAACTCAAGATGCCCGGTACACGTGGCGTTATCACAATCAGCGGAAACACAGAGTGTTCTCCTCATACGGAAGAATATGTGGTGGCTCTAGCCGCCGAATCATGGAATGGCCTTTCGAACCCGAGCAACTCATCAGTCTCCAAGACCACGGACACGGCTAGACGTGTTCGGCGCACACCTAGTAGTAGCAGCTCAGATAAACCTGAGCTTGATTAACGGCTATGCCCCCATATGTGGTGGGGGGGCTGCCCGCGTGTAAAAGGTCCATAGTTCGGCTTGACCCTATTTACACTCAAGAGATTCAATTTTCATGGTTCATTAAGATAAACTGACTCTACGCACGGTCACACTAGATTATTTCATGTGGGTTTTTCTTTTTTTTAGATGACCATCGTGCTATACCCTTCAAAGATACGGCACAACAGAGACAAAGGCGCAGATGTGCAGCAGGGCCCCGATCAAAGGTTTCTTTTTAGATTAAGACCCTGTGTAAACCTTTTTTATTGTCTCTTGTTGTCTCACACCCTCCTGGCACTTAAAATGACCAAGAGGGATACCGGCGCTATTGGCGAGCGTATGATTCACCATTGTAAAATAGACATTATAGAGGCAGCAACCAGTGTGTTTTTGAGATCTATGCTCTCACCATAGGCGCTCTTTCATCATGCCGGATTGATGCACATACCTTGAAATTCAGGGGTCATTATCGAGGGCTATATTTAGCCCAGTATATGTTGTAAAGTCCGAATACCTTTGGGAGTGTTCGGCGTCATGAGTTTGGCCTTATATGCATCAGCTCCGAATCATGTCTTTGGTCCATAGTTGGGTTTGCCCGGCTCCTGTGTTTTGCTACCTTAAGTTCCGCTCTATCGGCTAAGGTGGCACAGGGAGAACTACTGCGATTGTGCCCTGGTTCATCCGGATGTGCACCTCGGTAGAGAAAGCCAAAAACTGACTGTCATGATAAAGTGAGAGACTAGTCAACCACTCGATGACTCAGCGGAATCTTCGCGATTTCTCCACATTAATGAAGGACCGGTTTTTCGGTCACGTATGTAAACGCACCGTATTTGGATAAACTCGGACATACCAGGGGCTATATAGTAGCCCCACCGTCATACTCCCATGGCTAAGTGAAAGTGTTAAAGCTATATAGTCCGATTGCCTCGTTCGCCGCGCTACTACCTCCTTAACGGACCAAGACATTGGATCAAGTGTGATTACGCGCTTTTACCGAACACCCCCGCGTTATACGCGAGGGGGCTGAAGTCGACGACTACAAACTTTTAGGTTATATACATATATACATAAACGGCCGCAGAGGAGGCACTACAATACTTCACGGGCAAAGGTATAAATATAGCCTTTATTATCAAAAGAATTGTTTTTACAATCAAGATGCATGCCATTTGAACATGATATTCTTTGAGCACTGAGCCTCTATTAAACGGGCACCTTCTAAGACTTCTTCAAAATAGTGCTCGGGCGAGTCCTGGCCCCCGGGTGGACCCCTGGTTGCAATATTGGTGGCCTCCATCCTCGCCCAGTATGTCTTAACACAGGCAAGGGCCATCCACGCACCCTCTATGCACGCCGACCGCTTGACAGCGTCGATATGCGGCACACACGAACAAGTCGTTGCACCAAACCAAAATAACTATTCGGACTTGGTTCCTCCGGCCACAGGCGATCCACGACAGCCTTCATGGCAAGCCCGGATAACCTATGGAGCTCGGCCCATTCGGCCATTTGCTCATTCAATAGCAGCGGACTCCTTGGAGCGCTGAACTACGACCAGAACATTCTTTCCGCTTGATGATCTTCTTGATCTCGGAAATACTGTGTCGCATCGGAAGCACTCTTTGACAAATCCATGTATGCGTTTGGAGAACTCCACAATTGATCAAGAGGGGCATACTTCGGATCGCCGAATTTAGTTCGCACTAAAAAGGGCTTCCCAGCCACGATCTCATCGGCTTGCCGGAGCTCCTCCCGAGCCGCTCTGATCTCAGAGCGGGTTTCCTTCGCTGCCTGTAAGGCCTTTTCTAGGTTAGTCATTTTCGCTTGGTTTTCCCTTTTGAGAAGCTCATATCGGCTAGCGGCACTCTGTAGCTCAAGAGCCATGTTGGCCATTCTATCCTCACTTTGGCGAAGAGCAGCCTGTTCGGCTTTTAATTCATCAGCTGCCTTCTCGGCAACCGCATTGCTTCTCCTGGCTTGCTCCTTGGCCTGGGCAAGCTCAGCCCGAAGGGTCTCCACAGCGGCAGCACCATCTGCAGTCAAAGCATATTATAAATCCCAGCATCATGTGTTATTAATATTCGTTGACCACCCAAATATACATACCCTGTGCCTCGTCAAGCCGCTTGTTCACAAGCGTGATATCTTCATCCGCCACATCAAGTTGCCGCTTCAGTTCGGCAAATTCGGCAGCCGGGCAGCTGCCGGGGCTGCAGCCGCCTATGTACAAAATAGGCAAAATCGTTACCTGAGATTATTTCTATTTTTGATCCTCTGATCGCCCCGTTAGGATGGCAACCAGAGTCTCAGGGGCTACTATCTATACACAATGTACAATTAAAATATATCACATCACGTACCTCAAAGCCTCTTAGCAGGCTCGTAAAAGCTTCATTCAACCCACTTTTTGTAGACGAAATCTTCTCAACCACCGTACCCATTAAGGTATGATGTGCCTCTAAGATAGGCGCTTGCCGCAGAAGACCCATCAAGGTGTACGACTGTATATCGGACAGTCCGGGCCTTTTTCTGTTGGTCTCTCTAGGAGCCGAACACCCCGGACCTCGGGCGGCCGAAGAGTTACCTTCTGGCCTTTGCGGATCGGGAGAGATCCTCCGGTACGACACCTCAGGGTCATCCGCCTCATGAGGCGGAGAAGTAGGAAGAGGCATTTCACTCTCCATCATCTCCGAAAGAAGATACCCCGAGGACGTAGATTGTTGAGGGAGGCTATAAGACGAACTGCAAAACATACGTCTCAGTCGTTATTCTCGGGAAAAGAATGGGGTATGCTTACAAAGCACCTTTGTTCACTTACGGCTCGGTTAACAGCTGCCCCCTGTGGGCGCTGTGCAGCAATGTTGCCCTCCGGGGCAGGGCCCCCTGATAAAGGTTTCTTCCCTCGTTTGGAGACCTCTTCTTCCAAGTCTTCGGGGAGGGGGGGGGGGCTTTTCTTCCCGTGGGGAGAAGGGATACTAGATTCTCCTCCCCATTCATCCTCCAACACGGGATTACCAATTTCCCCAGTTATGATGCGTAACGTACCTCCAGCATGAAGTCCGCTTTCGGCTTCCCCATTCCTCTCCTTGTCCTTCCCTGATGGCACTTGATAAGGTGCATGAGCCAGCATCCTGGTTAATACAGGGTCCGTCGAATCTTTGGGAAGAGGAGCCGAACACCTAATCCTCTCTGCCTTTCTTATCCAGCCCTCGCCGAGGATGGTTTTTCAGGATAATGTTGTGTTAAATATAATGACAACATGTTCGGTTGTGGAATTACTTACCTGGGTATCTAGATGGTTGCAATCGAGGCCTGCATCCTATGTTGTGTCCGGACACTTCATTCGTGATCTAAAGAATAATTGATACATCCCTTCGAGCGTCATGCCGAAGAAGTGCTGAACAGTTCGCGGTCCTTTCGGGTTGAAATCCCACATACGGAGAGGTCGACGTTGGCATGGAAGGACCCGACAGACTAGCATTACTTGGATTACTTTGACAAGAGTGATGTCCTTCTTGATGAGATCCTGTATGCGGCTTTGCAATGTCTGCACGTCATCAACCGATCCCCAGTCCAGCCCCTTGTTGAACCATGATGCAAGCTGTGGCGGAGGAGCGGAGCGGAAGGCTGGGGCGGCCGCCCACTTTCTGCCTCGGGGTGCGGTGATATAAAACCACTCCCATTGCCATAGGTTAGAAACTTCCAGGAAGGAACCCTTTGGCCATAAAACATCAACACCTTTGCTTATTATAGCGCCTCCGCACTCCGCGTGTCGCCCGTCGATTATCTTTGGCTTCACATTGAAGGTCTTGAGCCATAAGCCGAAGTGTGGGGTAATGCGGAGGAAGGCCTCACACACAACGACGAACGTTGAGATGTGAAGGAAGGAATCTGGGGCTAGGTCATGAAAATCTAGCCCATAATAAAACATGAGCCCTCTAACAAAGGGATGAAGACCATAGCCTAGCCCTCGGAGGAAGTGGGAGACGAATATGACACTCTCGTAGGGTTTTGGCGTAGGGATAACCTGACCTTGAGTAGGAAGCCTGTGAAGGATTTCGGCGGTAAAGTACCTAGCCTCCCTAAGCTTTGTGATGTCCTCCTCTGTGATAGAAGAGGCCATCCACCGGCCTTGAAGGCTGGATCCGGACATGGTTGGAGGTTCAGAGCGCTTGGACTGAGCCTTGGGTATTGGAACTCGAGGTGGGGGAAGGTAAGGATCAAGCGTGGAAAGAAAAGGACGGGTCTTGACCTCTTTATAAAGGGGATGAATGTCAAGCGTCCTCCACGCAGCCGTTTGGAACTTGCCTAATCCAAGGAGTCATACTAATGGAGCGGTTGGGTTACCCACACCCGTATTGATGAGAATCCCGTGATAAGGGACACGATCTCTGCTTTGACAAGACGTGCCAATAAAATCGCCTCGTGAAATGTGTAGTGGTAGGTTAGAAAAACGGTTTGAATAATAACCGGGCCACGACATGATGTCACGCTATGGAAAAATTGTCAGCAGATTAGACTCGTGGAATATTGTACTCTCTATGGTGGTATGTGGAATTTGTTTTGCAGAACTGGACACGATTCTTGTGTTCAAGATCTACTTTGGAGTATTCGGAGAAGGAACCCGCCTTGCCATGCCAAAGACAATCTGCGCGCCGGACTCATCGTCATTGAAGCCTGGTTCATGGGGCTACTGAGGGAGTCCTGGATTAGGGGGTCCTCGGACAGCCGGAGTATATGCTTATGCCGGACTGTTGGACTATGAAGATACAAGATTGAAGACTCCGTCCCGTGTCTGGGTGGGACTCTCCTTTGCATGGAAGGCAAGCTTGGCAATTCAGATATGTAGATTCCCTTCTCTATAACCGACTCTGTGTAACCCTAACCCCCTCCGGTGTCTATATAAACTGGAGGGTTTAGTCCATAGGACAACAACAATCATAATCATAGGCTAGCTTCTAGGGTTTAGCCTCTACAATCTCGTGGTAGATCAACTCTTGTAATACTCATATCATCAAGATCAAGCAAGCAGGAACTAGGGTATTACCTCCATAGAGAGGGCCTGAACCTGGGTAAACATCATGTCCCCCACCTCCTGTTACCATTAGCCTTAGACGCACAGTTCAGGACCCCCTACCCGAGATCCCCCGGTTTTGACATCGACACGAGGTACTCTCCTTCACCTTCGTTGGGTGAATCTTGCCAATAGACAGGTCTTGTAGAGCTTCCGAAGGATCTTTGTCACTGCTACGTCTTGAGCTTGCGTTGGTTTTACTTGAAGAGGAAAGGGTGATGCAGCAATAGTAGCGTAAGTATTTCCCTCAGTTTTTGAGAACCAAGGTATCAGTCCAGTATGAGGCTCCTCAGAAGTCCCACACACCTACACAAACAAACAAGAACCTCACAACCAACACAATAAAGGGGTCGTCAATCCCTTCACGGTCACTTGCGAAAGTGAGATCTTGTAGAGATAATATGATAAGATAAATATTTTTGGTAATTATGATATAGGTTGGAAAAGTAAAGATGCAAATAAAAGTAGATTGAAAGATTATATGATAAAAGATAGACCCGGGGGCCATAGGTTTCACTAGTGGCTTCTCTCAAGATAGCATAAGTATTATGGTGGTTGAACAAATTACTGTCGAGCAATTGATAGAAAAGTGAATGATTATGAGATCATCTAGGCATGATCATGTATATTGGCATCACGTCCGTGACAAGTAGACCGACTCCTATCTGCATCTACTACTACTACTCCACACATCGACCGCTATCCAGCATGCATCTAGATTTTAAGTTCATAAAGAACAGAGTAACGCATTAAGAAAGATGACATGATGTAGAGGGATAAAATCATGCAATATGATATAAACCCCATCTTTTTATCCTCGATGGCAACAATACAATACGTGCCTTGCTGCCCCTGCTATCACTGGGAAAGGACACCGCAAGATTGAACCCAAAGCTAAGTACTTCTCCCATTGCAAGAAAGACCAATCTAGTAGGCCAAACCAAACTGATAATTCGAAGAGACTTGCAAAGATAACTCAATCATACATAAACGAATTCAAAGAAGATTCAAATACTATTCTTAGATAAACTTGATCATAAACCCACAATTCATCGGATCTTGAAAACACACCGCAAAAAGAGCTTACATCGAATAGATCTCCACAAGAGAGGGGGAGAACATTGTATTGAGATCCAAAAAGAGAGAAGAAGCCATCTAGATAATAACTATGGACTTGAAGGTCTATGGTAAACTACTCACAACTCATCGGAAGGGCCTTGGATATGATGTAGAGGCCCTCCGTGGTCGATGTCGGTGTCAAAACTGAGAAATCTCGGGTAGGGGGTCCCGATCTGTGCGTCAAGGCTGATGGTAACAGGAAGCAAGGGACACAGATGTTTACCCAGGTTGGGGCCCTCTCGATGGAGGTAAAACCCTACTTCCCGTTTGATTAATATTGATGATATGGGTAGTACAAGAGTAGATCTACCACGAGATCATAGAGGCTAAACCCTAAGAGCTATCCTATGATGGTATGATTGTAATTGTGATCGGCCTTCTAAGGACCAACCTCTCCTGTTTATATAGACATCGGAGAGGGCTAGGGTTTACATGGAGTCAGTTACAAGGAAGGAAATATAATATCCGGATCGCCAAGGTTGCCTTCCACGCAAAGGAGAGTCCACTCCGGACACGAGCCGAAGTCTTGAGTCTTCATGCTTCAATAGTCCGGACGTTGTACATAGTCCGACTGTCCGGATACCCCCTAATCCAGGACTCCCTCAGTAGCCCCTGAACCAGGCTTCAATGACGATGCGTCTGGCGTGCAGTATTGTCTTCGGCATTTCAATGCGGGTTCCTTCTCCAAATACTCGAAAGTGGTTATCGAACACGTAAACTGTGTCCAGATCTATAGGATGATCTTCACATGGTATAAATCTGATTTGCTGGCAATCTTCGTGCGTCATGCCCTTGTATCATGGCCTGGTCCAACGCGAACCGACGTTTCCTACCCCACCTCGACTCCTGTTACGAGGCGGTTTTATTGGCATGTCCCGTCAAGGCAGAGATCGTGTTCCTCTTATTACGGGATTTTCCATCAATATGGGCGTGCGTGACCCCACGACGGCTGTTGGTATAACTCCATGTGTTTTTTAGATAAGCCTCAAACGGTCACACTGAGGACTCTTGATATTCACCTTCTTTATAAAAGGGTCGAGACCTATGCCTCTTTTTCACCTTCATCGCGCCTTCTCGCACCTCGAGTTCTAACACCCAAAACCTAAGCTCCAACCCCCGGAACCTCCAACATGTCCGGATCTGACCCTCAAGGCCGGTGGGTGGCCTCCTCGATTAAAGAGAAGGACATTGCAAAGCTTAGGGAGGTCGGATACCTGACCACCGATATCCAGCACAAGCTACCTGCTCCAGGGCAGGTCATCCCTACACCGGAGCCCAATGAGTGTGTTGTTTTCGTCCCACACTTCCTTCGCAGTTTGGGTTTCACCCTCGATCCCTTCGTGAGGGGGCTCATGTTCTACTATGGTTTGGATTTTCATGATCTGGCTCCAGATGCTATCCTCCATATCTCGTCGTTTATTATTGTGTGCGAGGCTTTTCTCCACGTCACGCCACACTTCGACTTATGGCTCAAGACCTTCAATGTGAAGCCCAAGATGATCGAGGGGTGACATGTGGAGTGTGGTGGTGCCGTAATAAGCAGGAACACCGATGCCCCATGGCCAGAGGGTTCTTTCCCAGAAGTATCTGATGTATGGCAGCGGAGGTGGTTTTATGTTACGGCCCCCAGGGGAACAAAGTGGGTAGCCGCCCCCGAGTTCCGCTCGGGCCCTCTGTCATAGTTGGCATCCTGGACAGACGTAGGACGGAATTGGGGGCCCACAGGTGATGTACCAGTACTGCAGAACCGCATCCGGGAGCTTCTTGAGAGGGATATCAACCTTGTCAGCATAATGCAAGTGATGTTAATCCGGCGGATGTTGTCGTGCCAATGCCGACCTCTCCGGATGTGGGAGTTCAATCCGGAGGGTCCACAGACTGTCAAGCACTTCTTCGGCTTGAAACCCGAAGAGATGTGCAAATTATTCTTCAGACAAAAAGTAGTGTGTCCGGACACCACCGAGGATGCGGGCCTAAGTTGCAATCGCCTAGATACCCAAGTAAGTAGCCTTGATATTGGACACCCTGTTTGTATTTATCATGATTGATTATTCTGACAATCATCCGCGTCCAGGAATGGCTCAGCAAGGCAGAGAGAATCAGGTGTCCGGCGCCACTTCCCGAAGGCTTGCCCGCCCCTACCATGGCCAAGATGCTCGACCGGGTACTCAGCAGAATGCCCTCGGGGAAAGACAAAGGGAGGGACGAATAATCCGAACCCCACACGCTACGCATCCGAACCGGGGGAATTGTTACCTCCCCCAAGGAGGATAGTCAGGGAGGGGAGGCTAAAGCCTCCTCCCCACGCAGGAAGAAGAGGGACGCCTTCGAAGACCTGGAGGCGGAGACGCCCAAACCAGGGAAGAAGGTATCACCAAGGGGCTCTGCCGCGACAGGCATCCTCACCGTGTTATGCCCACCAATGGCCCAGCCCTCCACCAAACTGTAAGTCAATCGTTAATTTGAGGGTACTGTGGTTCTCCTAGATCAATAACCAGGATTCGTTTTTTCAGTCCGGCTAGCAGTTCTTCTCGACAGATTTCGTCTTTGGGGGATCTTCCTCCGGAGATTATGGAGAGCCAAACCCCACCTACCTCTCCGGCGCATGAAGCGGGCAACACCGAGGTGTCGTCACGGAGGAGTCCGAATCTACCGAAGCCGGAAGTCAATTCGTCAGCCGCCCTGCACCCGGAGCATTTGGTTACAACGGGGGGCGATGGGAAGACTCCGGCACAGTTTGATGTCCGGCCGGACGTGCTGACGGGCTTACTAGAGCGAGCTACGCTCTCGGAGGAGCACCGCTCATTAATGAGCGCGGTGCTCAAGAAGATTTGATCCGCTACAAGCGGTTTGAATGAAGCATTCACAAGCCTGCTCAGAGGCTTTGAGGTATGTAATGGAGAATACACTATTTCTTTGGCTGTGAGGCACGCGCTAGGTGTGCTCCATATAGATAGTAGCCCCTGAGACTCTGGTTGCCCGCCCTAGGCGGCAAACGGGGGATCATAAACCAATGATTGTGCTGTAAATATGTGCAGGTACCTGTGGGTCCGGACGCCGGCCAGTCCATTGAAGTTGACGAACTAACGAGGCAAATTGGATCGATTGATGTCGATATCACGCTGGTGAATGAGCGACTGGAAAAATCACAAGGTATGCGTCATGCCTTCCCTTGTATAGGAAAATATGAAGGTAGCATGATATTGATGTAATATGTTTGGACTGCAGATGGTGCTGCTGCCATGGAGGCCCTGAGGGCGGAACTTGCCCAAGCCAAGGAACAGGCTCGAGTGAGCAATGCGGCTGCCCTAAAGGCGGCCAAGGAATTGAGGGACGAACAGGCTGCTCATCGCCGAAGCAAGGAAAAGATAGCCAAAATGGCTGTTGAGTTAAAAAATGCCGCTGACAGGTATGAGCTCCTCAAAAAGGAGCATGAGGGTAGCTTGGCCGAACTGAACAAGGCACTTAATGCCACCAAGGAAATACGGACCGAGCTCAGGGGTGCGCGGGAGGAGCTTCAGCATGCCGGTAAAATCGCGGCTGGGAGCTCCTATTTGCTGCGGACGAAGTTTTTCGATCCAAAGTACGCTCCCCTGGATGGACGCTGGAGTCCGGCGGACGCATATGCGGATCTAGCGAAGAGTACAGCTGATGCTACCGAGTTCTTCAAAGATCAAGGTGATAAGGAAGTGGAGAAGCTTTTCTGGTTGCAATTCCATGCTCCCACTTGCCCGCTGCCGTTAAGTGACAAGATGGCTGTTGTAGCGGAGCTCCATAGGCTGTCCGGGCTTGCAATGCGGTCCGTAATAGACCATCTTTGGCCAAAGGGGCCTAAGCCGGACAATTATTTTGGCTTGGTGCAACAATTCCTTGGGGCCGTGCCCCGGATCGATGCAATGAGAAGGTCAGCGTGCATAGAGGGTGCACGGATGGCTCTTGCCCGCGTTAAAGCCTATTGGACGGACATGGAGGCCACCATTATAGCGGCCCAGGATCCGGTGGGGGGCCAATATCCGGCCAAGCACTACTTGGCGTAGGTCACAGAAGGTGCCCGCCTAATAGAGGCGCAGTGCTCGAAGAGTGTCTTGTTCGAATGAGGAACAAAATCATTGTAAAAACAATGTTTATTTTGGTTATGAGGCTAGATTTATACTATTTACCTGAGAATACGATCATTTCCCCTGTGCAGGCATTTATATATATGTATATATAAATGTGTAATCCGAAAGTTAGCAGTCGTTGGCTTCAGCCCCCACGCATACAATGCGGGGGTGTTCGTAAAAAAATATGCTTAATCACACTTGATCCAACGTCTTGGTCCATTAAGGAGGTGATCGCACGACGAACTAGGCAACCGGACTATATAGCTGTAACGCTTTTGCTTAGTGTAGGACCTTGAGAAGAGGTGTCTAGAGGGAGGGTGATTAGACACTAAGAGCCAAAGTTGCAGTTTTTAAGTTTCTTTAAAGTTTGAGTGGAGTTTAGGCACAAGTTTAACATTCACAACATATAGCAAGCAAGCATGCAAAGAGTATATGAGCAGCGGAAAGTAAAGCATGCAACTTGCAAGAATGTAAAGGGAAGGGATTGGAGGATTCAAACGCAATTGGAGACACAGATGTTTTTGGCATGGTTCCGATAGGTGGTGCTATCATACATCCACGTTGATGGAGACTTCAACCCACGAAGGGTAACGGTTGCGCGAGTCCACGAAGGGCTCCACCCACGAAGGGTCCACGAAGAAGCAACCTTGTCTATCCCACCATGGCCATCGCCCACGAAGGACTTTCCTCACTAGCGGTAGATCTTCACGAAGTAGGCGATCTCCTTGCCCTTACAAACTCCTTGGTTCAACTCCACAATCTTGTCGGAGGCTCCCAAGTGACACCTAGCCAATCTAGGAGACACCATTCTCCAAGAAGTAACAAATGGTGCGTTGATGATGAACTCCTTGCTCTTGTGCTTCAAATGATAGTCTCCCCAACACTCAACTCTCTCTCATAGGATTTGGATCTGGTGGAAAGAGGGTTTGAGTGGAAAGCAACTTGGGGAAGGCTAGAGATCAAGATTCATATGGTAGGAATCGAATATCTTGGCCTCAACACATGAGTAGGTAGTTCTCTCTCAGAAATAGGATGCTGGAAGTGTAGGTTCAGTCTGATGGCTCTCTCCACGAATGAAGAGGAGGTGGAGGGGTATATATAGCCTCCACACAAAATCTACCTGTTACACACAATTTACCAAACTCGGTGGGACCGATTCAACAGACTCGGTCAGAACGATTTAGTAAACCTAGTGACCGTTAGGATTATCGGTGGGACCGACATGCAACTCGGTAGGACCGATATGGTTAGGGTTAGGGCATAACGTAATCTCGGTGAGACCGATTACACAAACTCGGTGGGACCGATTTTGGTAATAAGTTTCCAGAGAGTTGGTCAGGCAAACTCGGTTGGACCGATTACACAAACTCGGTAGGACCGATTTTGGTAATAAGTTAACCAGGAAGTTTGCATTGTAATCTCGGTAGTACCGATTGCTCAAACTCGGTGAGACCGATTTTGATAATGGACATACACAGAGAGATTACAATCCCATCTCGGTGAGACCGAGATCCCTATCGGTGAGACCGGTTTGCCTAGGGTTTGTGGCAGTGGCTAAGACATCCAAACTCGGTGGCTCCGGATAGGAAGAATCGGTGGGGCCAAGTTTGACTTTAGGTTTAGGACATTTGTGGAAGTGGGAAAGTAGTTGAGGGTATTTGGAGCATATCACTAAGCACTTGAAGCAAGAGGCTCATTAAGCAACACCTCATCCCTCCTTGATAGTATTGGCTTTTCCTATAGACTCAATGTGATCTTGGATCACTAAAATGGAAAATGAAGAGTCTTGAGCTTGAAGCTTGAGCCAATCCTTTGTCCTTAGCATCTTGAAGGAGTTCCCACATCCTTTAGTCCATGCCACTCCATTGTTGAACTTATTTGAAACATACTAGATAAAATTGTTAGTCCAACAAGAGATATGTTGACATTAATTACCAAAACCACCTAGGGAGCACTTGTGCTTTCAATCTCCCCCTTTTTGGTAATTGATGGCAACATACATCAAAGCTTTAGATAAAGATATAAAGAATAGCAAGTAAAGCTTTGGAAGGACATGTAACAAGCATAGGCTCCCCCTACATGTATGCAATCATGTTAATATGAAATATAGAAGCATGTGATAGCATAACCATGATACAGCAGGCAATGTGTTACATGTATCTTGGCCATACGCATCAGAGCAAAAAGTATTAAAGAGAATACCTTCATGCCCATGACTCCTTCTTGCAAACAGTATGTACATCAGCAAGAATTCCTCATACACATGATTGTGATGCATAAACTTACCTCGTAGTCTTGAGTTGGCTTAGGATGGAATGAACCTGCGTAAACAAGGTTAGATAACATAGATACATCTGCTAGCCAGAGCAAACAAAAGAAACCACAAGAATACCAAGACTGGGATGACATGTAGAGAGTGAGTACTGAGTACCACATTGGATTAGACATGTCCCCAAGAGTAAATATATGCAATGAATTTAAATGATCTCTTTCCATTAGATGTCTTGCTCCCCCTGAATCTAACATGGGATACTGGGAGAAGATAGGGAACAGAAAACAGAGCTGAAGGAAAACAGAGCTGAAAGATATGAATGATGATCAGAGCTAAAGTTCAGAGCTAATGTATGCTAATGCAAAATGAGCATAATATATCATATGAACATGTCTCTCCCCTCAAGAAGACATGTGGACATCTCTCCTCTTGAACACCAAGCATCTGGGATCCTTGAGAAATACTTTCTACTTAAGTATCCTCTCCCCCTGGAGATCTCTCTCTTCTTTTGAGGGTCTCTCCCCCTAGAAGGTCTCTCTCTCCCTTAAGAAGGAAGGTGATAAGTTTTGATGCTCTCTCTCTATCTCCAAATGATAAGCTTTGATGTTCTCTCTCTCCCCCTTTGACATCAATTTCCAAGAAGGGTCTTCTGGAATCTGTCAAATGGGTTTGGTCCTTGAGACACAGAACAAAACAATGATAAAAATGTGATGCTTGTAGAGGACAAGATTCATTGAGTGGAGCTGGATCAGAAAAAACACAGAATATGTGGCAAAGAGTTTTTCCTGTTATGAAATCGGTGGCACCGAGTGGTTTGCTTTGGTCGTACCGAAAAGATTCAGTTGGGCCGAAAATAACAAATCGGTGAAACCGAGTTCTTATCAGAGAAAACACTTGTCACCTCAGCTCACTGAGACTAGTAAGATCTCACAAAGATTTGCAAGGAATTAACTGAAGGATATGCAAGGAATTGAATGCAGAAAATGCAGAGCAAACAGAAAGAAATCTAGATGAAGTTTTTTTGGAAGGGGAAACACATATGCATGAGACAAATGCAAAACACAGAAAAGAACACAAGAGAACTTCATCTAGAGATGGTCGGTGACAAAGTCACCTATGTTAGAGTATATTGACTTAGGAGTCAAGTGAGATCACTTGATCATAGGTCATACTCATCGTTTATGCTCAAAATGGGGTTGCCATTTTTCGTTTAAGCATCTTGATGTATTCACATCTTGTCGAGTTGCTTTAACCCATGACTTGGAGTAAAGCTTCTCTAAAATGGAATAACATACCTTGGTTGGTGGTGATGTCCATGTAGTTGAACTTGTGTGGCTTGCTCAAGGTTGATGTAGCTCATCAAGAATTTGGAGCACCACTTGGAATTTGAGTCCATCTACCTACATGGGTTAGTTCTTGCAAGGAAGAGCACTTGTGTATCCAAAAATGACAATCATGAAGGTCAACATAGGATTTGTCAAAGGATATGTTTGAATGGTTTCGTGCTTCCTTGGCTTCAACCACCTTGTGTAGAGACTTGGTGATGTAGATATTGCTCAAGATATGAGTAGGTTTCAATCTCATGGAATTTGATTCAACCAAGTACCTACATGGGTTAGATAACATGCAAGATACAGATATATCCAAGACATAAGATTTTCGTCATAAGAGAAATATCAAGGATTAGTCATAAGCTCATGTTTTGCATGCATCTAATGGAGTTTCTACTCCAAGTTTGAAGTATCAATGATGTTCAATTCTCCTCTCAACCTGCAAAACACTTTCTCATCAAGAGGTTTAGTGAATATATCCGCTAATTGCTTTTCGGTGCGAACATGCTTAAGATCAATGTCACCCTTAGCAACATGATCTCAAATGAAATGATGACGAACTTCAATATGCTTAGTTCGAGAATGTTGCACAGGATTATGACCAATTTTGATAGCACTTTCATTGTCACAAAGCAATGGAACATGTCTCACATATATTCCATAATCTTTAAGAGTTTTGTGTCATCCAAAGTAATTGAGCACAACATGAACCAGCAGCAATATATTCAGCTTCGGCGGTGGATAAGGATACCGAGTTTTGTTTCTTGGAGGACCAAGACACAATAGATCTACCAAGAAATTGACAAGTACCCGAAGTGGACTTTCTATCAACCTTGTCTCCGGCATAGTCCGAGTCGGAATAGCCAACAAGATCGAACGAGGCCCTCTTAGGATACCAAATGCCAAAATTTGGTGTATGGATTAAGTATCTCACTATCCTCTTCACGGCCTTAAGATGACATTCTTTAGGAGCAGCTTGATATCGTGCACACATGCACACACTTAGCATAATATCGGGACGTGAAGCACATAGATATAACAATGAACCAATCATAGAGCGATAAACCTTTTGATCAACCGGTTCACCATCTTTGGTCAAGTCAAGATGTCCACTAGTAGGCATGGGTGTAGTCATACCTTTGCATTCTTGCATATTGAACTTCTTGAATAAGTCCTTGGTGTACTTTGTTTGAGAGACAAAAGTACCTTCCCGAGTTTGCTTGATTTGCAAACCAAGAAAGAATTTGAGTTCACTCATCATAGACATCTCAAACTTCTCCGACATTAGCTTCCCAAACTTTTCACTAAAATGAGGGTTAGTTGAACCAAATATAATATCATCAACATAAATTTGGCACACAAAGAGTTCTCCATTAACCCTTTTAGTAAAAAGAGTAGAATCAATTTTCCCAATTTTAAAGCCTTTTCAATAAGGAACTTGGTCAAGCATTTATACCATGCTCTAGGAGCTTGTTTAAGACCATAAAGAGCTTTGTGAAGTTTGTAAACATGATTGGGTTTCTTAGGATTGACAAAGCCGGGAGGTTGCTTAACATAAACTTCCTCCTCTATTTCACCATTTAGAAAAGCACTTTTAATGTCCATTTGGTACAAGGTGATATCATGATGATTTGCATAGGCAAGTAAGATGCGAATGGACTCAAGTCTAGCAACGGGGGCGTAAGTCTCACCATAGTCCATACCTTCGACTTGTGTGTAGCCTTGGGCGACGAGACATGCTTTGTTACGAACTACTTGTCCATCTTCATCTTTCTTGTTGCGAAACACCCATTTGGTACCGATGATGTTGTGGTTGTTGTCGGGCTTCTCAACCAATGTCCAAACTTGGTTCCTCTCAAAGTTGTGTAGCTCTTCATGCATAGCATTTATCCAATCCGGATCTTCCAATGCTTCTTCAACCTTCATAGGTTCAATGCTAGAGATGAAAGAATAGTTTTCACAAAAGTTAGCTAAACAAGTTTTAGAGCGAGTGATTCTCCCGGTTTGAATGTCATTGTAGATTTGCTCGACGGGATGATCTTTAGCAATTCTTGCTTGAACTCGTGATAGCTTTTGCTTGGGGTCTTCATTGAACATCTTCTTCATCTTGTTCTTCTTCTTGGCCTTCTTCATTGTTGGCGTTGTCATTCTCTTGTTGTGGTGGAGAAGGAGGTTGTTGACGTTCATCTTGATGCACTTCCTCATTTTCTTCATCTTGGTGTGTCCCACTTGTGGATGCTTCCGTATCAACTCTTGGTTCACCTTGTCGTGAAGTAGAAGCTTCCAGTTGGACGGACGAGGTACTCTCCTTCACCTCCGTTGGACGGGCCTTGCCAATAGACAAGTCTTGGATTGCTTCCGAAGGATCTTTGTCTCCTACATCAATTGGCAATTGCTCTACTTGCGAGACGTTAGATTCATCAAACTTCACATCTACCATTTCTTCAACCTTTCGGGTGAAATTGTTGTAGACACGGTAAGTGTGAGAGTTTGAGCCATAACCTAGTAGGAAACCTTCATGAGACTTAGGAGCAAATTTAGAACGACAATGCTTATCAAGAATGTAGCACTTTGAGCCGAATACTCGAAAGTATCCAACTTGGGGTTTGTTACCAGTGAGGAGCTCGTATGCCGTCTTGCCGAGTAGCTTGTGAAGATACAAGCGATTTGTTGCATGACAAGCTGTCTCAACCGCTTCTGCCTAAAAGTGCTTCGGCGTCTTGTACTCATCAAGCATCGTTCTCGCCATTTTGATGAGCGTCCGGTTCTTCCTCTTAACAACTCCATTTTGTTGAGGTGTGTACATAGCCGAGAACTCGTGTGAAATCCCTTCTTCATCAAGAAAGGTGTCCACATTTGCATTCTTGAACTCCGTTCCATTGTCGCTGCGAACCTTCTTGATCTTTACTTCAAATTGATTTTGGGCCTTCCTAGCGAAGTTTTTGAAGATCTTCTGGACCTACGATTTATCATCGAGAAAGAACACCCACGTAAAAATCTTGAAAAATCATCAACTATAACTAGACCAAAAGAATTTCCACCGAGACTCTTGTAAGAGTTGGGACCAAAAAGATCCATGTGAAGTAGCTCGAGTGGCCTCTTCGTGGTCATGATGTTCTTCACGGGATGCCTTCCTCCAACCTGTTTACCTGCCTGACAAGCGCTGCAAAGTCTATCCTTATCAAATATGACATCATTAACTCCAAGGATATGATTTCCTTTAATAAGCTTGTCAAGGTTTCGCATACCAACATGACCTAGTCTTCTATGCCATAGCCAACCTTTTGAGGATTTAGCAATGAAGCAAGTTTTAGGTTGAGCCTTTTTAGTGAAATCAACAATGTATAAATCACCTCTACGCACACCGGTCAAGACCATTTTATGATTATCTCGACGAAACACTTGGCAATCTACTTCAGTAAATAGAACATTGAAACCGAAATCAGCAAGTCTAGATACTGAAAGTAAGTTGTATCCAAGAGATTCAACGAGCATGACATTTTGTATGGAGCTATCATGTGATATGGCCACCTTACTGAGGCCAACCACCTTACCCTTTGAGTTGTCACCGAAAGTGACATACTTTCGAGGACTATCATTATCAGCAAGCTCACGAAACATGTCTTTATCTCCGGTCATGTGATCGGTACATCCACTATCAAGAACCCATTCCTTTCCTCCTGACATATATCCCCGAAGAGTTGCCATAAGACCAAAATGTCTCATTGCATCATCAAGATCGAAGTCACTATCATCATCCTCATCATAGTATCCATGTTCAACATCATCATGTGGTGGATCAAATCCTAGAGAGGGTGATTCGTTAGAGTGAGTTTGACAATGATCTTGTCTATGAATTTTTATAGCTTCGGAAATAATATCACTAATAATACCAACATTTTCTTTGGCACGCATAAGGTTTGTAAGCTCAAATAGACGATCACCAAACATAGGATCACTAGTATTCATCTTACTCAAAGCAATAGACTTATGAAGAATTTGTAACACCCCAAAATTTTAACCAGGTTTTTGTTATTTAAAATTTTGCCAGGAGTTTTAAAAATTTTATTTCTGTTGATTTCAGTACTTTTCTTTTGATGTTAAGGAGTTTTATTTTTCCCAAGTGGAGCTTTCCAAAAATATATTGGACTTCTATGCTCTCTCATTTTTCTTAATCAATGGATTTACTTATTAAATTATTTCACCCTGAGCTTTATTCATTAAAATGACTTTCTTTAAGTTTTGGGGCTCTCTTTGAACTACAACCAGTTGTTAAATTCATCTAAAAATCCAACCAAGATTTGGAGATGTCATGTGATGTCTCTAAATCACTTTTGTGCAATTATATAATTATTTCATTGCATATTTTGAGTGTTACACCTGTTTTTCAAATCTAGTCCAGTGGGCACTTTTGCACTATAGCCTAATTAAATATTTCCCTAGAGCCTCCACCAAAATTGTGGGATGTCAGTGGTAGCATGCCATCCAACATTATGCAAAAACATAGTGTTGTTCTTTTGAAAAATTAAGTGTATCAACCTCTTTTCCATTCTGGACCAGACTTGTGTTTTCTACTGCAACCTCTTTCATTCTTGATCAAGTGACCTTGTGCTTTCTCGTGCTTATAGTCAACCCTGCAAAACCCCTAAGTCCGGGAGCATGCACTCTTTGGGACACTTTTGGTCCTTGTAATGATGCCATTTTCTCCTTGTCCAGAATTGTAGTTTTTCAAAACTTGCACTAGCAAGTTTCTCCTTTTGGCAAACTAACTTCACCACCCCCTCTTTCTTCTAAAGAGACACCACTCTGGGAGATTGGGCCACCCCAAGAACTGCCTAGGTGCCTTTGGCATTTTGTCAAACACCCTAAGTGCATAGCCAGATTTGGCATGATTTCAAGTTTACATTGTGAACTTGAGCCCCTAACCTATGCAGCATGTCTCATGGATTTGCCCTAGCCTATAACCCCACTCTGCTAACACTCTTGTGGTTTGGAACCCCCCTAGCATGCCATGGCATTTCATCGAGCACGTCCCGGGCGTGCTCTGGGCGCGCCCAGAGCATGCGTTTGGCACGCACGTGCGCCCGAGCCGCTGCGTCACGCCCCGCACTCAGTCCGGCCCGTGACCGACCGCAGCCAGCACGCCGTGTCCCCTGCTGCACCCCACGAGCCCCGCAGCTCTCGCCACATCTCCGGCAGGCCAGCAGCTAGCCGCCACCGCCGCCCGACAGCTCCTGTACTAGCCAGCGCCGCCCAAGCCATCTCCGCTCGCCAGCTCGCCCTTGGAGCAGTAGACACTCGTCCGCTAGCTCCTGCCGCCATCCCTAGCCCCGCCACGATGCCCTGCAGCTACATAAGACGGTCGCCGACGCCCTTATCAATGGCCACCGCCGAACCGCCTCGACTCGCCTATTTAAGGTAGCCCCGAGCCCGTTGCCACACACAGGCAACCCCCGGCCACCCCTATGGCGCTTCACTAGCTCGCAATCGACCCGGGGAGGTTCTCTTCCCCGTCTCCGGCAACTCCTGCCGCCGCCACTGCCCCAGCCTCTCCGGCACCATCAGGGCCTCCCCCTCTCCACTCTCTCCACCCGAAGCCTTCTCTTCCCCCCGTGAACCCTTTGCCCTACTCGATTTTGATCGGGAACCACCACAGCCACAAAAGCACTTTGCTCCCGAGGCCTCCTCCGCCGCGAAGCTCATTGTCGGCGACTCCCTCCACCCCCGCCGACCCAACGACCACCAAGAGGACCGCCCCGGTCTTTTGGATCCATCTCCACTCTCTAGATCCCGCGGGGAGCAGCCATTCGCCGGTGTTGATCGCCGCCGCCGCGCCTCCGTTCGGGCGAAGGGAGAAGAGGAGGGATGGACTGGTCAAACCTGACCAGTGGGCCCCCTGGACCCACTGTCAGTGACGCCGCCCCAGTCCACGTGGATTAAGTGAAAGCGCATTTCCAAAATACGCCTTCGACGTGTACGTGCATATTCGAAACGTTTTCTTTTCTGTTTTTATTTAAATAACATATTTTGACCAAACTTTGACCGGCTGTATCTTATTAAATGCAACTCTAAATAAATTAATTCTTTTTCCCACCTCTCTCAAATATTGTCTAGTTTATTTTAAGATTTATTTGAAAAAATTTCAACACAACTTTTTGTGCTGTTTTAATTTGTGTGTGTTAATTCATATATATTCTTTCAAATAGGATTGTTTGAAGATTTCAAGATGTTTTGGAATGCACCCTGCTTTCCCATGACCTGAAGGCAAGCATTCTGAACCCTGGTGAAAATTTTGTATGTGTTGTTTGACTCGGTGACAACACCACCCCAACACGAGCATACGTCATTTTACGTGAGGATGTGTTCCTACTCATGAGTGCATGTTAATGAATTTCATGCAAATGGAGTTGATATGGTTGTGATGGAAATCACCGTCATATGCCTTTCATGCATACCGGGAGGAAAGCCGAGAAGGCCTCTGTCTTGGGTAGACACGGTCTTGTTCCTAGTTCTCCGTCGAGACGGTCGTGTCCGGTATGGCATGAGGGGGTATGTCGCGTGGTGTTTCTATCTGTTGGTTAAGGTATATGTATTGTTATGCTAATCTTGCAGGAAATGTTTGAACGTCCTGAGTCGACCGTAGATCGAGTCTTGTGCCAGTAACCCCCATACTTGCTTCGTACTACCACTCATCTCTACGACAAGTAGGGTACGGTTCAGTAAGTTGTCAACCCCTTTCCTAGCACACACCGTACAGAGAGGCCATGGTGGAAGATACTGGAGGCATCCGGTAGTCATGCCACCGGGTCCGGGAGCATGGGTGTTTCGGTTGTAGCCGAAGGGGGTAGCTCCCTAGTTTGCGCGCGGTATAAATTTTGTGATCCCATGTTACGTCGAGGTTGTAGCCTCCCCACTTAGAGTTTTGCTTGACAGGTGTCGTGGGTGATTCTAGACACATGTGAGTTAAGCTGGTGTGTGCAAGTTAGGTGTGTTTCCAACAAAAAGGCCATGGACGGAATAGTCCCGATGGACTAAAGGAATCCGTCACTTGTGGGTAAAGAGTACACCCTCTTCAGAGATTAAACCTATTTGGATAGCCGTGTCCATGGTTAAGGACTACAGTCTGGGATGGGTCAAGTGTCGGTCTTAGTGTCGGTCTTCGGAGGTGAAACTGTTAAACCAGAACTGGAAACACAACTTGTGACTTGTGATATTTATGATTATTATTTTGTTGTGGACTGACCCGTGATATTATTGGTATTATCGAATATCCCTAGGATGGTTCTACCTCCTGGATATTCACTGTGTTTCCTTTTAAAGCCCTTTATGCGGTGTCGCTAAGACGCCCGACTGTGGCATTTCTTTTAAAGCCCTTTATGTGGTGTCGCTAAGACGCCCGACTGTGGCATTTCTTTTAAAGCCCTTTATGTGGTGTCACTAAGACGCCCGACTGTGGCATTTCTTTTAAAGCCCT